>NC_085862.1:46602679-46612679 GCF_034702125.1 Engraulis encrasicolus | reverse complement strand
TTTTAAGGTGAAAAACCATTGCAATTTTGTTGCAAAGAGATTCACAAGCATTCTTGTTTTACCACTCATTCCCTCAATAGGCCTACTTTTCAAACAATATTATTGAACACAGGTTTGCACTATGATGCTCAGTACACACGTGTGGTAAACAATCTACACACACACCACTCACAAACTCTGAAAGCCCTTTAGGGCCTATACAACCCTTTTTTTGTTTGGGAACACTGTAGGGTATACGTGTTGCCCACTTACAACCTTCTTAATGACTGTAAGTAGTGGTGTGGATTGGCACTGCCCTCACGATCCGATTCGATCACGATTCGGGAGGTAGCGATTCGATTAGATTTGATTCGATGTGATTCGTTCCGATCCGATTCAATTCTACAATGCATTGCAATGTATTACATTTCTACTGAAAGCAAAACAAATGTTTCATCAGTCATGATGAGGCAATACAAGTAATCAGATACTGAGAAACAATTTATTGGCTGTTTTCTGTATCAGTCTGGATCAGTTTTGCAATGCTTTGAAGTACTTTTATTTAATTTAACATTTATTTGCTCCCAAAATATCCACGGAAGTAATTGAAACTTAAAAAAGTTGCCGCATTGATTCTGGAACTTGCCGCATTGAATTGGATCGTCCATGCCCCGCATTGGATTGGATCGCCGAATCGATCATTGTTGACACCACTAACTGTAAGTAAGTGATAAGACAGCCGGCATGTGTTAAGGGCCTACTATGTCCTTATTATGATTATATCAATAATCAAGGCCTGACAAATGATCATGTTTGCTTAACATAATGTCTTATAAGTAACTTGTGAATACAGTAAGGAATGTAGTAGAGAATACAGTTAGGCATGTATTAGTCGAATCGACTCCATGTTTCAGATTTTTTGCTGCATACACCTAGGGGTGCCTACCACAGCTACCTCAGTAGGTAGCCGTTGCCTTTGGTCAAGAGCAGATATCGTCAGGTGGTATCCAACCTTCACTGGGTGTTTCGGCCCTTAACCACAACACCACTCCGGTTGGTGGGCCCAACAGTGAGTGGCCAGCTCACTGCGCATCTGCTCCTGACCTCCAGCATTCCTCCTCTCTCCTACTCCACAACCAACACGAGGCACGTTCTGCCTCTTCCCCCATTATTCGCACTGCTTGTTTCTTGCTCCGCTCATCCAGGCCAATAGCTGACAAGAAGTTCCATGCCGACCTTGATGGAAAGCCCCGACACCCGACTTCCACGGGGAACAGCCACGTTTGCCAGCCCTTGTCTCTGCAATCTTGGGCTAGCTGCTGGTACTTTGTGGCCTTCCTTTCATGCGCCTCCTCGCATCCCTCCTCCCACGGCACAGTGAGCTCAACCAGCACTAGTTTCTGGTCCTTCGTCGACCACAACACTATGTCTGGGCGGAGGGTTGTTTGGACGACGTCTGGGAATAGCAGCCTCTTTCCAAGGTCCACCCTCATTTCCCAGGAGCTTGCGGTGTGAAGGATGTTAGGTCTCTTCCTCTCTGTGGTCAGATAACTGTGTTGGCCAAATAAAAAGTATTCATTTTGAAATCAGGAGCACTTCAGGATAATCCCAATTGCAAGAGATATGATATATATCTGTAAGAGAGGAGGGTACTCGGCTCTGCTGTGTCCTAACGGTAGGGCACTCGGTTACTATGCCGGAGACGCGGGTTCGATTCTGGCCTGGCTCATTTGCGATCCATCCCCATATCTCTCTCCTCATTCATTTCCTGTCTCTCCTCTACTGTCCTGTCAAAAATAAATGTATAAAAAGCCCTAAAAATATATTTCTTAAAAGAGAGGGGGTGCCCAAGCATGCTCCATCAGTGGACTAAAACAGAGGGAGGAGGGCCGCAGAGCCAGGGCCTATAATCTGTTACTGTCCTGTTCCACTGCAACCTGAGCATAACTATGCCGACGCACTGGGGAGCGGCCACCGCCACTGCGGGCCTCAATTACCACTCTGGCCACTGGAATGGGAAACAAATGTGTGGGAACATCGCTGGTCATCTATCTTTATTTACACACACACACAGGGTAATGAGATGCTGTGTTAATCCAGGACACCACTAGACATTACAGCTAAGCATCCCTAACACACAGACACACACACACATGCACACACACAAACACACACACTCACACAAACACGCATTCTTGCACACACGAGTGCACGCACGCACACACACACACACACACACACACACACACACACACACACACACGCACACACAAACAAACACGCATATGCAGACACGCACTCACACACACGCATATGCAAACACACACATATGCAGACACACTCTCTCTCTCTCTCTCTCTCTCTCTCTCTCTCTCTCTCTCTCTCTCACACACACACACACACACACACACACACACACACACACGCACGCACGCACGCACGCACGCACGCACACACACACGCACGCACGCAGCACGCACACACACTATACACGCACGGGTACACAAACCCATGACTATCCTGTTTGCAATCAATCGTTTAGCCCCCTCTGCGTTTTATCATATTGATTATGGTCTGAGTAAGATGGATGCATTTTAGCAAACTCAAAACACTCAGAAAACTCTATTATTACAGACATGACACAAATGTTAAAGTCTGAAATTTGCACACTGACAAATGGTTCTTTCGTTTATTACCATCAGTAAAATACCTCCAGCCCACATGGCTAGTAGCAGATACGCCTAATGCACCTCAGTAGACATGATGTGGTCAATCTATTACTACTACTTAGACTATTATTTATAGTACTACTACTACCACTACCACTACTGCTACTACTACTACTACTACTGCTACTACTACTACTACTTAGTACTACTACTACTACTACTGATTATGCACTGCATTTAGTACTGTATACTGTATTTACACTTAAGAATACAGTACACCCACAGCAAACAACGAAGTACTAACCATTTCACATACTGTATATACATTCAAAACACACACGCAAGCATGCACGCACGCACACACACACACACACACACACACACACACACACACACACACACACACACACACACACACACACACACACACACACACACACACACACACACACACACACAGGCAGCCTTGTGTCTGGGCGCTCAGCGTGCGGGCAGGCTAAATGAGCTGTCCGCTGGGATAATGCAATCCCCCGCTGCCTCTCCGCTTGGCTCTTTTCATGCCAATTAGAGCCTGTGATACAGCCCCAGCAGATGCAGACGCTCGCTCTCTGGCCGCGTCTGCAGATAATCCCAGGGTCTCCACATGCATGCAGGCAGGCAGAGCTCCCCTCGGCTCAACTCGGCTCAGTTCGTCTCATCCACACAAGCATCCTATTCATCAGCATCAGCATCGTTGTCATCATCATCATCATCATCATCATCATCATCATCATCGTTGTCACCATTACAATATCATCATCATCATCATCATCGCCATCATCATCGTCATCGTCATTGTGATCATCATCATCGTCGACACCGTCATCATCATCAGGGTCATCATCATCTTTGTCATCATCATTGTCATCATCATACATGGCCCATCAGTAGAAGTTCCAGTACCATCATCATGATTATTATCATTATCATCACCGTCGTCATCACTATGCTTTTCCACATCAAAGTGTTGTCTTACTTTTTATGTACATATCCTGGAAGTCTATTGGCTAATTATCTATAGTCTAATTATCTTGTTACATAATTTGTTGTTACAAAAAAAGTTTGGCTTTATTACATAAAGCATGTCCCTATTACATAAAAATAAAATGAACCTGTCTGTGGTTGTCTTAAGTTTTAGAAATATCTAGATGGTGCAACTGTGCAATGTCTAATTATAATTTGCATGGGTGTGTGTGTGTTTGTGTTTGTGTGTGTGTGTGTGTGTGTGTGTGTGTGTGTGTGTGTGTGTGTGTGTGTGTGTGTGTGTGTGTGTGTGTGTGTGTGTGTGTGTGTGTGTGTGTGTGTGTGTGCCTGCGTCCGTGCGTCTGTCTGTCTGTCTGTCTGTCTGCATGCCTGCATTTCAGATGTGCAACATATCTAATTGGAAGTTTGACGTTCATTGAGGGGTCAAGAAAGTTCAAGTTTAATGTTTATTGTGTTACATAATTATTACATAAAGGAGTGCACATCATGATTATGTGTGAGGTTAGTAGGTGAGCACTGTAATTACAACGTATTACAGCGTAATTACAAATCTTATTAAATGTGTTGAACGCAAAATCAGAGTAGTTGTCAGACGTAATTTAATTGAGAATGATTTATGGACTCCTCTTCAGGAGTGAGAGCCTCCCCATGATAATCTCTGGCGAGGAGGACGGCCCGGTGATTGAAATTAAATCTGATGAGCGGGATTTAATTAAAATGAACACGGCGAGCAGACGAGTGACCAATCTCGTGTCCTTTTCACCTATAACCAGGGCCAGCGTGCATGGCTCACTATAGCGCATCTCTCTCTCGACTGGGCTGGACTAGGGGGAGAAATAAGACCTGGGCGGGCACTTTTGGCATGAAGCTTTAGGGGCCCCTCGTAATTAGTGGCACAGAAATGATTCACCTGTGGGCCCCACACTCTCGTGTAAAAAAAAACAAAAAAAACCATTTTTTACATTTCTGAAAATAGGGGCCCATTAGGGTGCGGAGCCCACTGGGAAATGCCCGCTATGCCAGATGACCAGTCCAGACCCCCCTCTATATAGCCAGCCTCCACCCCCACGTCATCATCACCTGAAGACACAGGAGAGTGGCCATGCCCCGCAACATCTTCACCATCTAACCCCTCATCTATCCACCCCCATTTTCTCTTTTCCAGCCTTGGAAACAAAAGTTAACTGGCACTAATCACAGTAATGAAGTGTGACAACAATCTGGAGCCTTCGCCACCAACCGCTGGCTGCTGAGGCCGGCTGAAATTGGATTAGCGATTAATCGCGTTCTTGTTTTGCCGTAGGTCGAGAGATCCTGAAGCCTGAAGCTTCTCACACGGGTCAAAAAAGAGAACATTTTGTAGAGTTGCATAATTCAACAATTGAAAAGACACTGGGAAAAGACCCATAGACTATGTAAAGAAGACTCTCTGAGTGTTGAGTGGGTGTTTCATTCATCACGTAGAGAATCAAATTTAAAGTGGACCTCCGGGATTTTGGACAACGGACCTCATTTCCGAGTCAGCCAGGGTGTAAACAATGTTTTTTTCACATTCCATGCAGTCCTTGTGAATTCGCATGTCCATGTTGCTAAGCTAGCGCAAGTGAACGGCTATTGGTAGCCTGCCCCCAAAAATAGTCTTATCCAGTTGCAACAACATTCAAAACAACCCCATTATTATGCCAGACTGCAAGTGTAAATACTTGTCTTGATAGAATGAAGTTTGAAATTAAACCAACCTTGCAATCATGTTTGATCACCATCAGCAATTTGGGACCCACTAGTTTGACGCCCTCTCGGTACTTCACATGGTAATCAAACATTTCAAACAAGCGATTTAAGGTTAGGGTTAGGTTTAGGGTTAAGGTTAGGGTTAGGGTTAAGGTAAGGGTTAAGGTAAGGGTTAAGGTAAGGGTTAGGGTTAGGTTTAGGGTCGTATGACGCAAGCGGTAAGTACCGAAAGGGCGTCGAACTAGTGAGTCCCCAGCAATTTGTGTTCCCTGATTTGAAAGCTTGACAGCCTCGGAGTGATATTCCTAGTACAAATCCTAGCTTCGTTTGACACATCCGTAACTTTTCCATAGAGCGAACCCCAACATCTTTGAAGTTTGTAAAACCGAACGTTTCCCCATCTCCCTGACCTCGCTCACAAGCACCAAGAGTAATGCTTTCTGTCCGACTTTGTCAACCTTTCGTATGAAACATATGCCATGACAATGTTTGGTTGTTACTAGATGACCGGTGTGTCTACACAGCATACATGTTGGCGAACAGAACAGTGCACCCATCTCTTCTAAATCCCTTTCATCCTCCCATTCCATTTCATCTCAAAAAACATTCCATGTAATAATAACTAGAGCTACAAGTGACATATTTCACAATGTCAAGCCAGATCACATAGCGTTGCGTAACTTATGAATACGGCAAATCATTTATAATGCCATTTGTTACAGCAATTACACAAAATAACAGTAAAGCATTACAACATGCAAATCCAAAAAAAAATGTAAAACTGAATGTTTTTCCCCTCTCCCTGACCTCGCTCGCAAACACCAAGAGTATGCTTTCTGTCTGACTTTGTCAAACTTACGTAACATTGAAACATGCCTGACAATGTTTGGTTGTTACTAGATGACCGTGTGTCTACAGAGCATTAGATGTTGGCGAACAGAACGCACCCATCTCTTCTAAATCCCTTTCCTCTTCCCATTCCCTCTCTTCTCGAAAACATTCCATGTAATAATAACTAGAGCTACGAGTGACATATTTCACAATGTCAAGCCAGATCACATAGCGTTGCCTAACTTATGAATCCATAGGAATACGGCAAATCATTTCTAATGCCATTTGTCACAGCAATTACACAAAATAACAGTAAAGTATTACAACATGCCAATCCAAAAAGGGTAACTTCTAGCCCAAGTTTTGGCTAACGTAGGCGAAGCCATTATCACTGAACCACTGGGCTACAATCATAGAAGCAAGCAGAAAGCATAGCAAAAAAACCTGTTCTTCGGAGACTGTTGGTGCGTGTCACAAATGTTTTTGGTAGACCTGGGAATGCGGTTGGCACCGCAGACACTTTTAGAGTTTTCCATGTAGGTATTAGACTTCGAGAAGGACTTGTGAAGTCGTCAGGACTGAAATGGTCACTGCAAAGCACTCGGCTAGCCTACGGAGCGTCTCCATCGGTGTGTTGATGTCTAGCCCTGCAGCCAGCAGACAGAGTTTGGTTCTTTCAACATCTTTCACTGGAAACCAATGGAAACTTGTCGATACCCATTTGTGGGCTTTATTAATGCAGTTGGTATATACACACTGATGTACCATGGTGCGATGTCGTTGGGTTTTAATCCACTATTCGATCCGAAAGCAGTTGTAGAACTAGCCTTGATTTGCGATGTTTCTTGCGGCTCCCTGAAGTGGGTGGGTACATCACAACTGAAGAGAGTGAAGTAAAATTCCGCTGACCCAGAGAAAATAGTCTCTCAACATGGCAAAATCCATGCAGTGGAAGGTTGGTTTAATTTCGAACTTCATTCTACTAAGACAAATATTTACACTTGCAGTCTGGCATAATAACGGTTTTGTTTTGAATGTTGTTTAAACGGGATAAGACTATTTTTGGGGGCAGGCTACCAATAGCCGTTCACTTGCGCTAGCTTAGCAACATGGACATGCGAATTCACAAGGACTGCATGGAATGTGAAAAAAAACGTTCTGGACACATTGTTTACACCCTGGCTGACTCGGAAATGAGGTCCGGTGTCCAAAATCCCGGAGGTCCACTTTAATGTCCTTCATTAGAGTGAATTTAGTCCTACAACTTTTTAGATATTGAATTAGGGTGTATCACAGCAAAATGTACTTTCCAACAAACATGAGTTCACCCTTGGCATCACATCTGCAATAATCTACCCAACAGCATCAAGTCTAACCTGATTCTCACGCAGATGGGTAAGCTACAGGCTACACCATGTCTACCGTACTGTCATTCCTGTAGACTCCAAAATGTAGTGCATATCTCAAAAAGTAAGATGTCAGCAGGGCTCAAGGGTCAAGATTTTGCACACTGCTATCCGAAAACTGAATTGAATACAAAAGGAGAGTAATTTCCCAATGCCCTTTCAAAAAAAAAAAAAGGCCAAGATTCGGCTGTCCGTTGATCGATTCGTTGTTTGTAATATTGGTAGGTAATGTACTGTGTTTAGAAAAAATGTGCAGGGAAGATGAGAAATCATCAAACCATTTGAGGCGTTCATGTGTGTTCTTTATGTGTGCTTGTTCATTACCTCCGCCTGAGTTTGTGTGTTTGTTGTCTGTGTTTGTCTGTTCGTTTGCTGCTATTTCACTGCCTGCCACAAGGTGCGCGCGGTGAGCACTGAGCACCGGCGTGCCTGCGCCTTTTCTCAGCAACACCTTTTAAGGAACAGGGAGAGACACTCTCCTTTGCCGCCAGCACCAACACCAAGTGCAATTCACCTAAAAAGTTGTTCATCCACAGGCAGCCTTCATCCGCAGGCAGCAAACAATCTGGTCAAATTAATTACTGCCACTGTCAAAAATAAGGAATTTGATGTGTGGCCTATATGTTATCATTGCTGTTGAGAAAAGGAAAGTGACGACCCCCGCAGATCGTTTAAGTTCACAATAGGCTGTCGAATTAATTACGTTATTAAAAATATGGAATATGTAATCGTGTAAGTTCACAATGTTGTTGTGGACTGTGACTTAGGTTCACAATGCTGTCTAATTAATTAGGCTACCGTTGCCAACATTTTATAACTGTACGGTCACGATGCTGGTAAAATTCATGTAAAATTCAGGTAGTCTACATGCCCTTTGCTACATTTAAAGTTAACCCCAAGTTGTTTGCGAGATGGACAGGGATCAGAAAGCCCGACAGCATGTAATGGCCGAGCACCGGCGAATATTCCACACGGGTGTGCCTGCGCCATTCTAAGCAGTAGGCTACAGTATAAGGAACAGGGTGGGACTGTCTCCTTTTACGCCAGCTCCAACACCAGTGCTATCAACCGAAAAAGTTGCTCATCATCAGGCAGCCTAGCCTAGGCTACACCCTCGTTGACGTTAACAAACAATCATGTGAAATTAATTTCCGCTGTGTGAAGTGGAAGTGAACTGTTGCGAGATGGACAGTGACCACCGCAGATCGTTTTGGTTGACAATGCTGTCAAATTAATTGGGTACCATCGCCAAAAAATATGGAATTTGTGGCTGTGTAAGTTCATAATGCTGGTCAAATGTTGATGCATTACACCCCCTTCACTCAATTTAAAGTTAACCTCAGTTGCGAGATGGACCACAAAGCCCTTGGACTGATTAATAACAGTGAATTGTGATTTTCCATGAGGAATGCGGGGAAGGAAATGTCGCTTTAGCCGACAGCGCCAGTACCAAACAGTGTCCCATGAGAATGATGCATATAGCCTACCATCGTAGGCAAAAAAATAGGCCTAACCCTTCTGTGGTTTTGTCAGTTGTGTTGGTCAAAATCATTACATTCCCTTCACTAATTAGGCTACATTTCTATTAGCACGTGATAACAAGCTTTCAAAGCAGGTTGATTTTGCAAATGAACTGAAATGAATGTGTCATTTTGAAAATTTGACACAGGCATATAGTCATTCATATTTGCAAAGTGATTATTTTGTCTATCATCTAATTATGCCTTGGCGGAGGTATGTGCTCTCGGAGTGCTTTTCTAGTTGAAAATATGTGGACATTCGTATTCGTCTTTGTGTGTTTGCCCAAGCGTGTGTGTGTGTGTGTGTGTGTTTGTGTGTGCGTGTGCGTGCGTGTGTGTGTGTGTGTGTGTGTGCGTGTGCGTGCGTGCCTGTGTGTGTGTGTGTGTGCGTGCGTGTGTGCGTGCGTGTGTGTGTGTGTGTGTGTGTGTGTGTGTGTGTGTCTGTGTCTGTGTCTGTGTGTGTGTGTCCGAGCATGTGTGTTGTTGGGCCCTTGGGGGACATGGTTGGGGACATCCCTGGGGCTCCCCAGAGAGCTGTGGCAGTGGTGAATCTGGAGGCCCCGCGGTGCGCAGTAATGAGGAGGCCACAGAGCACCTGAGCAAGACCCTGCAGTGGAGCAGCCTCAGGCAGCCTGCAGCGGTGGAGGGTGGGGGTGGAGGTGGAGGTGGAGGTGGAGGTGGAGGTGGGGGGGATGAGATGAGATTGAGATGGCACCCCCCCACACACACACCCCTCCGTCCCTCCTCTCTTCTCTTTGTCTTTTGTGGGTGCCCTTTGACTACTGTGGCACCTTTCTCTCTGGCTCACCTTTCTCTCTTTCTGCTTTCCTTTCTTTCTTTT
>NC_085862.1:46587679-46595179 GCF_034702125.1 Engraulis encrasicolus | reverse complement strand
GCCTGATTCCCATCGGGACCACAGCACGTGTCACAGCCCATTTCCATCTCTCATCCCTCCAGTCATCCCTCTCCAGCCCTCCCAAAAACACACACACACACACACACACACACACACACACACACACACACACACACACACACACACACACACACACACACACACACACACACACACACACACACACACACACACACACACACACACACACACACACACACACACACACACACACAGACCCTTTCTACGACAAGCTCTTATCGTTAGACTATCTCTGTGTGTGTGTGTGTGTGTGTGTGTGTGTGTGTGTGTGTGTGTGTGTGTGTGTGTGTGTGTGTGTGTGTGTGTGTGTGTGTGTGTGTGTGTGTGTGTGTGTGTGTGTGTGTGTGTGTTTGTGTGTGTGTATGTGTCTGTGATGTCGCCTTGTCTCATTTGTATACAGCTGCAGGACTGACTGGAGCTTCCATTTATCTATTTGATCCTGTGGATGGGATGGGATGGGATGGGATGGGATGGGGCGTGTCGGTCGGCGCGGCGGGCTGATGCAGCTGAAGAGGGCAATACTTGGCCTTGCTGGCCAGGCCAGCCATGATCCTGATCCTCATAAGCCCCTCGGATCCATCCCAGATAAAGTCCCCCGCCGCCTTCCCAATGATTTATCAATTTGCAATGTTTGTCAAGATGGCTTTGCAGCTTTAATTCTTGTGTGTGTGCGTGTGTGTGTGTGCGCGTGTGCGAGTGTGCGTGTGTATGTGACAGAGACGGTGGGTGTATGTAGGCGTGTGTTTGGGATGAAGCACCACCTGTTGTGTGAGAGCACACACACACACATTCACACACACACACACACACACACACACACACACACACACACACACACACACACACACACACACACACACACACACACACACACACACACACACACACACACACACACACACACACTCGAGGGGTCTGGTTCAATGGAGAGAGAGCCGGGATGTTAGTCTGGGTCCTGACCCACTAGCCAGCCGATGGAGTGCATAGATCTGGGGTTAAGTCACGGAGCAGCGCCCAGGCCTCACCTCATCACTGTAATTACCTAATCACCACAACTTTACCAAATTTAAAGGCCCAGCGTCTAACATTTTCAGGTGTTCGTCACGTTGTCTCATAAAACTGGTATTGTTGCATTTCATAGCCTGGTACTACCATCCCCTTGTACTGACTAAATTCGTATCGCATTTTAGGTATTTTCAAATGTTATGTGGTTTGACAGTACCACTCAGCACCACTCAGCTCGACACGACACGGCATGGCACAGCAGGGTTGTATGTGGAAAAACGCCTTATATGCATCAGGATCAAAGACATCTTTTTGGGCTCAGACGGTGGCGCAACGGCGTCTAATGCCCATAAATGACTTAGTAATTGTCGGTAGTTGATATGCTGCAATGAATACTCTTCTTAGAAAGTCCACTAAAAACAAAAAAAGGAAAATATCCATTCAATATTGGCACTGGCTGTCGTTGCACGACCACACTGTCGTGTGCAACTGCTGAAATGTCACTGACCCATCAACATGTAATATAATACTTATACTACCTAATCCTAACCCTGAGGTACAGTGTAAATACATTATGTTAAATGCTGTTACACCTACTTTGTTAAACTGTACCAGTGAGAGCATTTGAAAAATAACCTGGATCTAATATTAGGTATCTGTATGTGAAGTGTAGAAAATAATACCTACATTAAAAATGTATGGCACTCTCCACTGAACAAGGTAACCCTATAGGTTTATACTAACAACCCGTAAGAGACAGAAAATGCATTACATATATTCTTAATTAAGAAATTATACATATTAAAAGGTTGACATTTAAGATACAGTAGGATAGGTTGGGATGGGAGCAGAGAGTGCAGATGGAAGTGACGGGAAACAGCTAATAGTGGTGAAGGAGGAAGAGAAGAGTGTGACTGAAAAGAAGTGATAGCGATGTGAAAAGAAGGGATATAGCGATGTGAAAAGAAGTGATATGGTGATATGATAAGAAGAGATATGGCGATGTGAAAAGAAGGGATATGGTGATGTGAAAAGAAGAGATATGGCGATGTGAAAAGAAGGGATATGGCGATGTGAAAAGAAGAGATATGGCGATGTGAAAAGAAGGGATATGGTGATATGATAAGAAGAGAAATGGCGATGTGAAAAGAAGGGATATGGCGATGTGAAAAGAAGTGATATGGCGATATGAAAAGAAGGGATATGGCGATGTGAAAAGAAGGGATATGGCGATGTGAAAAGAAGTGATATGGCGATATGAAAAGAAGGGATATGGCGATGTGAAAAGAAGTGATATGGCGATATGAAAAGAAGGGATATAGCGATGTGAAAAGAAGGGATATGGCGATATGAAAAGAAGGGATATAGCAATGTGAAAAGAAGGGATATGGCGATGTGAAGATGGAAAAGGACAAAGAGAGAGTGGCAGGCAGGGGGGGGGGGGGGGTAAGAGAGAGAGAGGAATGTGAGGTGTCATTCTGGACCCTCCGCGGCACAATACCTAACAGAAGTGACACCATGATAGGCCAGTGTCTGTTTAAATGGCAGCCTGTCAGCTCAGTGTGTGTGGGGCGGGGGTGTTTGTGAGTCAACACATTGTATGTGTGTGTGTGCGCATGTGTGTGTGAGAGAGAGAGATAGAAAGAGAGAGAGAGAGAGAGAGAGAGAGAGAAGGTAGAGTCAACACATTGTGTGTGTGTGTGTGTGTGTGTGTGTGTGTGTGTGTGTGTGTGTGTGTGTGTGTGTGTGTGTGTGTGTGTGTGTGTGTGTGTGTGTGTGTGTGTGTGTGTGTGTGTGTGTGTGTGTGTGTGTGTGTGGGTGTGTGTGCGTGCGCCTGTGCCTGTCACAACCAGCCTCCTGATGCACACCTGACCCCTTCATCCCAGGGCGGCGCTGCCACAGACATTTCTGTCACTACTTCTGCCATTCTCCTTTCCAGGGGCGGCCAGAGCCACATCGCAGTGTTGTTTATTGATTTCTGACCCCACGCTTAATAGTTTTCCCAGCCTCCCCGAATGGCTTTTGTAAGCAATAGGGTTTGTACATCTCACCAATCAATACCTTTTATATTTACAATAAAATTGAAACAGCCTGGGCCGAGGGAGGGGGGCGGTTAGGGGTGTGTGTTTGGCAGGGGGGCGCGTTCAGACCCTGCATTTGTCATCCTTCTTACAAGGGAAAACTATGTCATTATCTGAATTAAAACATTTATTTCTGATTAAGAGAGTGTCCTATCTCATTCATTTTTCCTCCCTTCCCAATACGGGGGTAGAATGGAATCTTATTGATTTTTGCACTTTTTACTCCTCTCCACTGCAGGCTCGGATAATTGAGAAGTTAGCCAGAATAAATTAAGTTTCTAGTCTAGCAGAGCAGCCAATACCTTGGAAAATACGAAGTGCTTTTTTTTGCAGAGCAGGGTTTTAATTTTGCAGGCCAGTAGCCGAGGACTGGGAGAGAGAGAGAGAGAGAGAGAGAGAGAGAGAGAGAGAGAGAGAGAGAGAGAGAGAGAGAGAGCAAATTGGATTAAGGCTGCAGACGAGTGGGTGGCTGGCTAGGTGGGGTTGCGGAGAGGGAGGATGATCCCAATAGGCGACATGGGTAATAAGACCTGTTTCAGAATGTCCCCCGTTTCCAAAAAGCTTTTCTCTGCCTTTAATAACTGATTTGAGATCGGCCCTGTTTGGTGCCTTACTCCAATCCTTATTCATTACGACAACACAACACCAACTGGACCCTGGATTCTGGGCAGGGAGGGGTGGGCTGGAGAGAAATAGAGTGCCAGCAAAAGTAGTGTCACTCCGGAGGAAAAGAAGAGCAGATTACGCATCCAAAAGCCTATTAATGCTAAGTATCTGACAAGTCCAGCCTCTCAAAGCTTATTGTTCAAGGGGAGAATTGAAACGATAGTAATCAATCACTGAACTAGACCTTTCCATGACACATGGCCATTGATTGGCCATTATTAAATGAACAAGATTAGATCAAGCCCTTTTTTTCCTCTTTCCCCCAGGAGCAAGCCTCTCCGATTCCCATTTCCACCTCATTCATGAGTTCTCTCTGTGTGAGAATGTGTGTGTGTGTCTGTCTGTCTCCGTGTGCATGTGTTGTTTTGTTTTTTATTGGTATTTGCACCTTCAATTGGTTAAGAGAAAAGACAAGCGAAAAAAAGATGTCTACATTTGAATGTGTTGCATTTAGAATAAGGGAAAAAAAATGTAAACTAACAACACGACGCACAAAGTTTATTTCTTGTCATTTCTTATTTCTTTTACCGAGACGCTGTCTCAGATCTGATCTGATGTGTGGGAATGGGGCTGGGCTAGTTGTTGTGGGGTCGGGTGGGGGTATAGTAGGGTGGTAGACTAGCTCATAGCTAGCTGCCTGCTCTCTCGGCTCATTTCAAGTCCAGTCAGGTCCGGTTAGCTGGGATGAGGGCCTTGATGAGACTGGAGCCGGCCAGAGTTGACAGGGCATGGACCCGCTACCGAACCGCACTTGAAAGAGGCCAGGCAAAGCCCACAAACACGCCGACTTGCAACGCCGGGAAGGAGAGAAAATGTTGTCTGACTTTGAATGGGCATCGTCCATCATGGGCTCACTTGGGGCCTGTCAGGGGATGGACAGACAAATGGATCTCGGGGAGGTCTCTTGTCTCGCACCCTTTCGCGGCTCTTCACTCTCCTTTACTCTCTGCTTGTTTCTACACTTGTTTCTCTCATCTTTCTCATCTCTCTCTCATCTCTCTCTCTCTCTCTCTCTCTCTCTCTCTCTCTCTCTCTCTCTCTCTCTCTCTGTTTTTCTCGCTCTCTCACTCCACACCCTGCCTCATTTCCTCTCATTACACCCCTTTCTTTCTTTCGCACACTTTATTTATTTTTTTGGTTCGGAACATTTTCCAGCATTCCCTCACTTTACTTTTATTCTCCACTACTTGCACCCCCCATCTCACCTTCATCTTCCCTTTCTTTCTCCCACTTTACTTTTATAATTATACTTTTCCTTCCACTCCCCTAATGTTTCTCTCTCTCTCTCTCTCTCTCTCTCTCTCTCTCTCTCTCTCTCTCTCTCTCTCTCTCTCTCTCTCTCTCTCTCTCATTCCTTCATTTCTGATCATCCCTCACTCTCTCTATCCCACGCTACCCTACCGCACCTCTCCAACCATCCACCTGACTGGTCATTGGTCCTGTCCTGATGTGCCGTGGTGTGGTGTGGCATGGGGTGGCGTAGTCTGGTGTGGTGTGTCCTGTTTAGTGTGGGGTGGCGTAGTCTGGTGTGGTGTGGCCTGTTGTGGTGAGGTCTGTGGTCTGGCGCTCCATGACCAGCCTGCCGTGCTGCTTGCTTGCTGCCGGGGGCTGATGGGGCTGATGGGGCTGCGAGTCAAGTCGGGCTGGCTGCCAGGCCCCTCCGGCTCCTAAAGCAGGCGCTCAGACAGACAGCACATTAATTCACCTGCACCGACCAGGCGAAAAGCCTGAAAAGACACAAGACAGCGTCCGCTGAGAGGGGGGCCGATGAGAGGGAGTGAGGAAGTGGGGGATGGAGAGAAGAGGAGAGGAGACAGAGGAGAGGAGAGGAGATGAGAGGAGAGAAGAGGGGAGATTAGAGGCGAAAAAAGACGGAGAGAGTGAGAGAGACTGAGGGGAAAAAAGAATGAGAGACAAGAAAGGGGAGCTCTTTAATGAGCTGCTATAAGTTACCCTCTCTGACTGACCATTAGAGGACTATAATGCGCAATTGGTTGAGAAAATGTGTTGCATCTCTGATAGGCGGCAATGCCAAAGGTGGTTTAAATCACCCGGGACATGTTGAGTGTTTCCCGAGGAAGAATTATGCGCGTGGAGATTTTTTTATTGCTGTGTTTAAGGTTCTGGCCCGAGAATGATCCTGATTGATTTGAAACTCTCAAACCACCATTTGCATCCTGGTGACATTAAATGTTAAAAGGCTAATCAGCTAAGGAGAGCTGGCCAGGGTTAAGCATGGTATGAGTGATTGGATCATTGGCGATGGCCCCTGGTCAGGAGGGCATTTGGAGCAGCCTGCACCAGTGACTGTATATAGGGCTCCACTGATATAAGGACTTAGAGGGGAAAAAAGACACTTTGACACATTCAGTCTTATAGCACTTTAAACTTTGAGAATAAAACAGATAATGATGCTGTCAGATTCCAAACCATCACAGTTTCAAACTCGAGATTGCTAAAACCTGATAGGACTTCCAACACAGATTCTCTCACCCACCTTGCAATTAGTTCCTTTTAAAACATGGAGCCAAGAAAATGCAAGTAGTCGTAGTAATAGCATCGCATGGCTTAATTTGCTCGTGCATTTCCATGAGTAGCGGCAATCTATGCATGGCGATGCGAGGGAAAGGTTGGGCGCATTCATCACAAACAAATCACAGCGTAAATGAAAAATTACAGGATTACCAATGACCTTCCATCCAATCAGGCGCCGTAATTACGCTCATTTATTACGCCAGTACCACGAGAGGAGCGGAGCGGCGCGGAGATGACCGTTCAGCAAACAAAAATGTTTATAAATGAAGAGCCAGGAGGAAGATGTTGAACAATGTCTACCTCCTGAAGGGGTCCAGTGTGGGTGGAGGGACAACGGCCAAGTGAGTCTCATGCCAAACTGGTAATAACAAAGTTATTAACCATTAATAAAGCAGGCATAGTAGAGTAACTTTATTGATCTCCCAAAGGAAATTAAGATATCAAGATTTTTACACAGCTGATCTTAAATACAACGTATAGCATTTATATAGTTAAAGATTTTATCTAAAGGCATAATATTGGTATTATACGGTTTACATTAAAATGATAAAATAGAAGCTGTTGAGATATATGCGGGAATGTGTTTTAATATCCAATTCAAAATGTAATTAATGGAATAATGTTAGGGCTGTGAGTGTGTGTTCTTGGTGGAAGCCGCTTCACTAATCACCACTTGCTAACACGGCGAGCCACTGCATTATCTGATTAATAGGCACTTTCATCCAGCCATTGATCACAGGTTAATTTTGTGTCAATAGTTTTAATGTGAAACCATAAGCACAAAGGCTTAATTACATTTTGCCACAGGAGGCAAGTTTAAATTTTAATTTCTTCCTTTTGTCTTATATTGATCACAAAGGTTATCATTTTTATATGTCAAAATATTTCTTAAAAAACATATGTACAAATTCAAACATATGAGTTTAAACTAGATTGCATTCTCACAGAAAATGCTGGAAGCGGGCTTGCCTTTTGGGGCAGAGATGAGCAGTTTTATTTTTGATATCTCTATCCCTAAATTAAAAACAAACTACTATTGAGAAAATGAAGCTAAAAGAAATGTTGGAAAAATCCATCCACCCAGTCAGAGGTCATGGGCCAAACAATTCAGCCATCATGGATTCAGCCATCTTGAAAGTGTTGTAGCTCCGCATTTTGGGGATATACTAAA
>NC_085862.1:46565179-46582679 GCF_034702125.1 Engraulis encrasicolus | reverse complement strand
TGCCTGCGTGCCTGCGTGCATGTGTTTGAGTATGCGTGTGCCGTAGTGTGGTGTCCGTAGAGATAAATGGTGCGGTGTGAAGAGTGGACCTTATCAATAACTCGATAAGCCCAATGACAAGAGACCTCAGTGCCAAGCCCCAGGAGACGTCCGCAGACTGGCAGCCACCAACAGACAGGAGCTGCCACACTACGCTCTGAGCCGGTATCTGTGTGTGTGTGTGTGTGTATGTGTGTGTGTGTGTGTGTGTGTGTGTGCGTGCGTGCGTGCGTGCGTGCGTGTGTATCTACGTGTACATCTTGATGGGCCGTCACACCACTCAATACCTTGGCGCTTTGTCACAGTGGATGCTGGCAAGACAGCCGTCTAGAGGAGCGGGGGACAGACGGGGAGTGGGGGGGATGGGGTAAGGTGAGGGGTGCGGTGGGGTGGGGTGGGGTGGACCATTGCTGTGTCTTAGTATTTGACCCGGGGAGACCTACAGTTGGTACAGTCAGCAAGATGCTGGGAAGATGTTGCCTTTGTGCTTTGGCAAGGGGTAACTTTCCAAACAGGAGTGCAAACATACACACCCACACACCCGCACACCTACTGTACATACTCACACAGTGAAAAAGAGGGAGCCGGCTACAACACTCACACACGCACACACACACACACACACACACACACACACACACACACACACACACACACACACACACACACACACACACACACACACACACACACACACACACACACACACACACATACTGTAAGTACTTTGCACGCACTAAATCAATGTATAAGTCATAAAAAAATGAAATTGTGTAACAAAGAAATATTAGCAAAAAATACCATATTTTGAAATGAAAAATGGGGTCAGTTAGGGGCCCAGGGAGAGGGCAGATGGGCAAAATTGGGGCCCCATTGAATTGACTTGAGACTTGAGTTGATTGTCCCAGGCCCGTCCAAAGCTGTCAGGGATCCTGCACATAACCAGGGGACTCTCACAATGCAGATGCAGAACTCCAATACACTCCACAACATAGCACCACATAGCACAACACAGCACAGCCTCCCTCTTCCTCCTCTGTCTCCAAAATGTGCAGACTCCACCGCAGCCAGTCGTAATCCTCGTCAAAGCCCACGCCAAGCCCCCCGTAACGTGGAGGCCTCCTGAGGGGTACCCTCCTGCACCCCCTCCGCCCCCTCTCCTGACCCGCGATATTGACCTGATCTGTCACCCGATCTCCTCCGCTGCGCTGACCCCCTCGGCTGCTGGGGGGCGGATCTATGAGCGGAGCACGGGTTCAAATGATTTTCCTCCCCTCGGCTGGCCCTGTTTGCCCACTGAGCTGATTGCTAATGACAACATTACAGAGGGCATAATGGAGATTCCACAAACAATTTGCACCCTGGATTTGCAAACCTAATATCTGCAGGAGTATCACGTTTGTTGCCGGCCCGTGGACGTTGCATTTTTTTGGACGTCCGCCTGAAAATGTTGAGCTTTTCGGTTTGGATCTTGATGATGGAGTTTTTGTGTGCTGTTTTTTGTCTAGACTGAAAAGCAAAAAATGTAACTGCAGGACACGGGTGTGGAAAAATGTGGAAACTAGGAATTATCTCTATTTGCCATGAGCTTATGATGTATATATATTTTTTACGATGCAATTTTTTGTGGTATTTCTTGCTAGGAAATATTATGTCACGGTGTGCCTATAGTCATGAATAGACTTATGTGCTACCTAGAGTATTTTCTTGAAATATATCTTTACCCACTCCAGCAAATACATACCCGTGGCAGAAAAACCTCCAAAACCCCAAATACAGTACGTACATTACAGCAATGAGTCTTCCACAAGAAGGCTCGATAATGCCTTTTGTCTGCGACACATATATATTTATGTGGCAGGGGGAAAACATAAAAAGGAATTTCCACAACAACTTCATCCGTTAGCTGCACACCACAGGCAAAATGGACCCTCTGAAGACAATGATGATGATGATGATGATCGATGATGATGATGATGATGATCATGACGATGACGCAAGGCTGGACTGGAAGAAAAAACTCAGGCCGGGCTTTTTTCAGCTAAGACCGGTCCGCCAAGTATTGAGAGAGACAATGAAGCCATTATTATCAGTAATCGATTATGAGCTATTTTGACCACAACAGGCAAAATATTTAAATCTGACATTGAGGGGAAGACCAGGCCAACATCATCAACAGTCCACTGGGCAAATGCCTTGTATGCCTTATAGCCAATCCAGCTAAGGGATGACGACGATGACGATGACGACGACGACAGGGATGAGCTCAATCCCCCTGTGTGCTGATGGGATGTGTGTTACTACACCCTCATTCTTAAACAATCTGTTAAGACATGGACCGACCCTGTTATACATTTCCAGTTACCAGAACGGCAGAATGCAAAAGGCCCAAATCGTAATGTTCTGTAATACTTACCTAAGACAGCCAGTAATGTCTTGTAGTGTAGAACTATGGTAAAGTAGACTTTTCAATTACTATTTTAGCTATCCTCTGGTTGAGGCGTGCATTACGAGTAGAGATGTACAGGATCCAAGATCCGGTTCCGGATCCGGCAGGATAATAGGGTTTTTCAGACTATCCGGATCCGGCAGTTACATAAAAATCAGAAACTGGGGCATCTCTACTTTTTACGTAGCCTAGGCTTTTCAGTCAGTCTTTCACAACCCCAATCGCTGCATGGAGTGAAAGCCCTTTGGAAGCGGCCTTTGAAGGCAGTGTGGCAGTAAGTCAATGAGTCTTAAAAAAAGTTTGCGCCAACGTAATAAAAAGGGCCCATGTGTGCGAGTTGGCTATATGTTTCAACCCTTTCGTAGGATCCGGTATCCGGTTCCGGATCCGGCAGGATCTTAAGCAGTGGATCCGGTATCCGGGAGGATCCTAAAAATCAGGATCCGGTGCATCTCTAATTACGAGACTACTTAATCAAATATCTCAAATATCCTGAATAACCCAAATACCAGCAATGGAACTGAGTGGGTTAACACTACTGCAGACTCAGTGGACACCCCGAGAAACCCCCATTCCCATACACAGAAAAAAGAGAGCGAGAGAGAGAGAGAGAGAGAGAGAGAGAGAGAGAGAGAGAGAGAGAGAGAGAGAGAGAGAGAGAGAGAGAGAGAGAGAGAGAGAGAGAATAAGAGAGAGAGAGAAACAACCCCAGTCTGCCTCGCCTTGTTCTCAATTTAGCCAACAGAAAATCCGCCATTAATCAAAAGTTACAAACAGACTTTGCCATGTCGTAACTCTTTGCGATGGCTTTCCTGTTGATTGATTCCTATACACACACACTGTCTGATTACCATAATGTGTTCTTGCGCCGAACACTATGGCGGGGGGCAAGGAGGAGGAGGATGGGTGTGTGTGTGTGTGTGTGTGTGTGTGTGTGTGTGTGTGTGTGTGTGTGTGTGTGTGTGCGTGCGTGTGTGTGTGCGTGTGTGTGTAAATGTGTGGCGAGTGGGGGAGGAATGTAGTGCCAGCTAGGAAAGTGTGTGTGTGTGCGCGCATGTTTGAATGTGTGTGTGTGTGTGTGTGTATGTGTGTGTTTGTGGGTGTGTGTGCGTGTGCGTGTGTGTGAAGGGGGGGTAAATAACAAATGGTCGTTGCCCCTCCTCGTGCGGACTGATTTCAATCCAATGTTCCATCATCGTCGCCGCGCGCAGAAGAGAGTCTTCAGGGTTTGGGCTATCAATTTCAGATTATGTGTAGAGGCAGACACAATCATTTCGCTGATTGTCACCAGTCCTGAGCAGTGACAACCAGGAAGTGATCCATCAGTCTATTTCCTGTGCGCCGCCGCCACGGAGACTGATGCTGAGGGTCGACTGGCGTCGTCGGCATAGCGACCATGCCACGGTGCGGTGGTCCTCCTTTTTACATGCTCCGGGGGAGCACATTTTAATCTGCACGTTTAACCTTTCCTGTGTGATGCATTTGTCTTTAGGCTCACTATTGATTCATTCCTTCTGACTTGGCCAAAACAGGTGCTTTTGTTATTGATTAAACTTAGTGTGGGGCAAGTAGTGCGCCGAATGCTGTTATTTGTTTCCCCGACTTGTCACAAACCCCTCGCACATACACAATCACCAACAGACACACACACGCACACGCACACGCACATACACACGGACACACACACATGTGCTCTCTCTCTCTCTCTCTCTCTCTCTCTTTCTTACTTTCTCTCTTTCTTTCTTACTCTCTCTCTCTCTCTCTCATACACACGCACACACACACACAGACACACACACGCACGCACGCACGCACACACACACACGCACACACACACACGCACACAAGCAGGAACAGTCAACAAGAGGCATACCATCTCGCAGCGAGGCAGGAATAGTGTATAGTGGCACGAACACACACACACACACGCACACACACACACACACATACACACGAGCAGTAACAAGTCAACAAGAGGCATACCATCTCGCAGCGAGGCAGGAGTAGTGTATAGTGGCAAACTGAAATGGCCCCCGATTGCCGAGCGCACGCACCTCACACGCTCTCCGTCTCAGCGCGACCGGTCATCGTTTACCAACCACCACACACAACAAGGTGCTGCAGTGTTATTATTAAATGCTGTTATGGGCCAAGGGAAGGAGACAGCACAGCAATCCCACAGTTAGCAATCACAGCAACTGTAATCAAAAGATGAGAAAATGGGCCGTGTGTGTACAAAGGAGTCAAATCAAAACGGTGCTAATGGCGCTCGAGCATATTGACCCGGCACTTCAGGAAAATAATAACTGTGGCGTGAAATAATAATAATAAAACTCTCGTTGAGGGGAACAGGGAGAGAGAGAGAGAGAGAGAGAGAGAGAGAGAGAGAGAGAGAGAGAGAGAGAGAGAGAGAGAGAGAGAGAGAGAGAGAGAGAGAGAGAGAGAGAGAGAGAGCTTACCCCCACCCACACACACACACACACATCTCTCCCCCACCCATTTCCCATTGCATGCTGTGCCTGTGCCTGTGTCAGGGAGTCATCTGATAATGGGCCATGGAGAGTAAACTTAAAGAGTCGTGGTGTTGTAATCTACGCCTCGTGCCGGCGCCTCCATCAATCCCTGATCCGCCCAGGAAGATTACCTAATCTGGTGGCGGCCACGCTGGCAATGCAATCTGTCTAGAGCTCATCATCACACCTGAGCAGGATGGCCTGCCTGTGGCACACTTGCTCCTCGCCCGCAAGACTATGAGGCTGAGTGTGTGTGTGTGTGTGTGTGTGTGTGTGTGTGTGTGTGTGTGTGAGAGAGAGAGAGAGAGAGAGAGAGAGAGAGAGAGAGAGAGAGAGAGAGAGAGAGAGAGAGAGAGAGAGAGCATGTGTGCATATGTGTCCGTGTGTCCGTGTGTGTGTGTGTGTGTGTGTGTGTGTGTGTGTGTGTGTGTGTGTGTGTGTGTGTGTGTGTGTGTGTGTGTGTGTGTGAGTGTATGTGTGTTGTGTCCACACGTGTGAGTGAGTGTATATGCGGGGAGGTGTGTGTGTGTGTGTCTGTGTAAGTGTATATGTGTGTGTCCACGTGTGTGTGAGTGTATGTTAGGGGAGGTGTGTGTGTGTGTGTGCGTGATCGTGGAAGTGTGTGTGTCCACACACGTGTGTGTGAGTGTATGTTAGACGAGGTGGGGGTGGGTGTGGCTGGGTCGGGCCTGGTGTTGTTCCATGCTACATTATCACGCTCATCTGTAAACATTGTCATCCATCACGCCCTTCATGAGTCCACACCCCTCGCTTATCCAAACAGATAAGAGGGTGGATGTCCTCATAATTTGCACATCTTGGCGAGAGGGGGAAACGATAATAATCTCCCCGTCGTGATGTACAGTGGCCAGGCCAACCAACACCTCCTCCTCCTCCTCCCTCTCTCTCTCTCTCTCTCTTTCTCCACCTCCACTTCTCTCTCTCTCTTCCTTAATCTCTCTCTCCCTCATTTTCTCCATCTCTCTCATTCCTCATCTCTTTCTGTCCTCTCTTTCCCTCCCTCTGTCCCACCTCCCTCTCTCTCTCCTCCTCCTCCTCCTTCCTCCCTGGACATGGTTGGTGGTGGAGGGCCGTAATGGCTTGGCTGATAGTTTATTAATAAAACAGCCTAATTTGACACTGAGCGCCAGCCGGGAGTAATTGATGAAACCCGCGCCGAAGCCGTCCATCAGTTGCGCCCAAATAAACTGTGCAGGATAAATATTGTAATTCATAGCTGAGATGATGATGAAGAGGATGATGATGAGGAGGAGGAGGAGGATGATTAGGGTCCTGTTGCTGCCTCGCGCCTGGCTGATGATGAGCTTAACCCCCCTGCTCCTCCACCACACAGAATGGGAACAGAGGGAGGGAGGGAGGGAGGGATGGAGGGATGGAGGGAGGGAGGGATGGGGTGTGAAGGAGAAGTGTGTGTGTGTGTGTGTGTGTGTGGGTGGGTGTGTGTGTGTGTGTGTGTGTGGGAGGGGTGTTGGGTGGGTGTGGAGATGTTTTTGAAGAGGGAGAGTGTGCGCATATGGGATGGGTGCATGGATGGATGGATGGAGGGGATGGGATTGTGGAGACATGAGATGGATGAGAGGCCTGTCCTCATTCTGCTCTCTGGCTTTAGGTGGAGATTTGAACATGATTTTGTGTGATCCAGTATCACGGTTTGGTGAGATCTGGCTTCACAGTATTGTCAGTGGTTATTGTGTGTGTGTGTGTGTGTGTGTGGGGGGGGGGGGGGGAGGGGGGGGGGGGGGGGGGGGGGGGGGGGGGGGGGGGGGGGGGGGGGGGGGGGTGTGTGTGTGTGTGTGTGTGTGTGTGTGTGTGTGTGTGTGTGTGTGTGTGTGTGTGTGTGCCTACATGTGTGGGTGTGGGTGTGTGTGTTTGGGTGGGTGGATGGGTTTGCGTGCATGCGAGTGTGTGTGCATGTTTGTGTACGTGTGTGCATGCTCGGACGAAATTGAGAGAGGGATGGAACAATTGAGGGTTCATTATTCGGGTACAAAATTGAAAATAGGGTTAAACATATTATGCACACATACAAATAACTGTTGTTGTGCAAATACATACTGGAATTAGTGATGAGAATGAGCCTTTCCTGTGTTTGAAACTTAATTATCTGGGGCGAAGCATATGCCTTAGAGTCCCTAATGGCTATGTTTGTCATCATTGAAATATACAGTTTAAATATACTACATTTAACAAATCTCTTATTGTGCGGTTTGTCCCAGGATAGTCCCTTTTAATGCAAAATATCCAGTCTACTCATAAAATGCTGATGAAGACATTAGAAAGTCTTGAGATGGTACAGAAAGCCAATTGTTTTATGTGCAGAGGACACAAGAGCTTTGCTTTTTTTCTCACAACAAATTGATCTAACGCTTCTCTCTCTCTGCTCCTCTCTCCCCTCTCTATCTTATCACAATGGCAAACAGTCACATTTGCATTGTAAATCCCCGCCTTTTGCTGTATCGAATTGTTTGGGTAATTGTTCCATTTGTGCCAAGTTCTAAAGATAACAGATACTGTCTAAAAAGCATTAGGCGGTGCCAAGGAACCCGTGACCCCAATAACACCAACTCCCAGAAGCCTTAGAGAGGGGTCACGAGGGGTCAAGAGCTCATGTCTGGATGCAGGCTAAATACCAACATTTTCTTTTGCATATTGAAGAACCAAGCTAAGCAAGATGGTACCGGCGTGAGCAAAGCATGGACGCTCCTGTTTACCTTTAAAATATATTTAATAATAGAATATACATATAGATTGGGTGAGAATCTGCTTGTAATATCTATGCAATGCTACAGTAATAAAATGACCGGATTCTTATTTTCTTATGTATTCATTTTTTATATATTCGCTTCTAGCAAAATATGTTAATTTCTATAACCCCTTTTTATTATAATTAAACCTAACACGGATTCCATTTGTGCAAACCCATTATCACCAGAATAGGATCAACGAGATGGCATGTCTGTCATAAAATATGCACATTTTATGCCTGTGAACTTTCATGCAGGCACTACAATGCGTGATGTGTGCTGAGAGAGTAATATGGTGAAGTATGATCGTCATGAAGGGCTGGCTGGAGCCATATATCACGGGGATCTTTAGGACAGCACAGCACACCAGGGCTGGACTGGCCATCTGGCATAGCGGACATTTCCCGGTGGGCCCCGCCCCCTCGTGGGCCCCAATTTTCAGAAATGTAAAAAAATATTGTTTTTTACATTTCTGAAAATAGGGACCCGCGGTCAGTTCTGCATTGCTAATTATGGGGGGGTGCTTTAAGCCAAAAGTGCCCGGGCCTTATTTCTCCCCCAGCCCAGCCCTGACAGCAGACGAGTGTGAGTTATAAATGTACTCGCATCATGCTGAGAACTCAGAAGTGTACAGTACTTGTGTTGGACACACAGATGTTTGACAACATCAGTGTCATTGTTCTGAAATATGCTCATGTGACTTACCGTACACATCTATATCATGTATGTATTAAAGATATATAACACTAGGCCGATGTTGAAATGCAATTAATAATTTCGAGAGGGGGAAACACACCGAGACAAGGTCACATACACGCATGCACACACATACACCTAATGAAACATACGGTAATGTGTAAATATAGGCATGAATTTCATTGGTTCCTTATGCAGATAATGTAACCTTGCACACTGAATGAGTTTATATGATGTTGGGATGACTCACTTATCTAAGCGTCTCTTTACACATGAACCAAAAGGACACAACATGTGTTAAAACGAGCAAAATGGGACTATTCTGCATTTTCCCTCTCGTGTAAAAAAAAAAAAACCCATAGGACTTTGCAAGAAGGCAGAGAGGCATAATTACACATCAAAAGCCTCCCGGTGGAAGATCCTCAATATTAATGTTTTGGAGGTCGAAAGCGTGTGGATAATGAAAATCTTCTTCTATAAATATGTATGCAGGCCTACATAGTGAGGCTAAGTCACAGTCAGAGCATCATGGAGGTGCAGGAGTGTCTCGGGAAATGGGAACAACAGGAAGAGGAACATGGATACAGGAAGATAAAGACGGAAGCCCCCCCGAAGAAAAGAATGTTCCCAGCAGAAAATTGGTTTAATTAATAGCACATTTTACATAATGATTACAGTGTAATTGCACCGACTAGCAGAGTGTCATTAAATATACCCTTGCTCCTTTACAACACCCTCTGGCAAAAAATAATGGGTTACATAGGAAATCACTATGCAACAGGTCCATAAATAACATTTAGGCCCATACAAGGCAAGTAGTTATAAATAATAAATATTTGCCTTTTGTAATTGAAGAAAAAATGACTCCCCCCCCTCTCTCTCTCTTTCTGTCTCTCTCTCATTATTTTTTTGTGTGTGTGTGCATGCCGCTTTGTCCTGTGTTATACAGCAGCGGCGGCGGAGAGGAGATTTTTCTCATTTTACCCCCCCCCCTCCTCTCTCTCTGCGTGTAAGGTGCTGAATAATTTATTTCTGGGCTAATAGTCAACACTGTCAACTCGGGGAGTTTAAAATATACCTGTGTCCAGATAAATGTCAGGGCGAGGCGTGAGGCTGATTATTCCCTGCTTCCAGATATTTTGTTGGATGCAGCCCCCCTCCCCCCCTCCCTCCTCCTGTATACACCATAGTAAATCACTGCCTTCCAATTACCGCCCTCCATAAAACAAGCCTGTATTCAAATAAGGCCTAAACAGCTCGGGGAGTGTCGACAGCCAGCCAGGCGGCCAGGCGGCGGGCATGCAGGCAGGCACAGGGATGCCAAGGGAGCAGACGAGCGAGCGGAGCGCTCTATAGCCTACGGGGGTGCTTGAGAAGATGCTGCCGGATGGCATTAATATGGGATGGGGAATGGGGGGTGGGTGTTAGGGATTTGTGGAGATGGGATGGGATGGGATGTGGTGTGTGTGTGTGTGTCTGTGTGTGTGTGTGTGTGTGTGCGTGTGTGTGTGTGTGTGTATGTCTGCGCTTGTGTGTGTGTGTGTGTGTGTGTGTGTGTGTGTGTGTGTGTGTGTGTGTGTGTGTGTGTGTGTGTGTGTGTGTGTGTGTGTGTGTGTGTGTGTGTGTGTGTGTGTGTAGACTGGAAGGTGAAGGATGATAGAGCATTTGCAGTGGGTAAAGTTTAGCCTATTCTTTAATGTCTTTGCCAATCTAAAGAGCTTGGAGGCTGTACTGCTCCATCTTTCTATCTTGCTAAGGCTTACACTGAAACCTGAAAGGTGCACTACCTTTTGATAGAGCTACTGTAGGCCTACGCTCTGAGATAGGTAGGCCAAGATTTTTAAAAAGAATATACTGTATATATATATTTTTGCCTTTTACTTCGAGACAGGACAGTGATGACTATGATAGGAAGCAAGTGGGGAGAGAGAGACGGGGAACATCCAGCAAAGGACCCGGGCTAGAATGGATCCCCGGTCAGCCGCGTAGCAGACAAGTGCCCTACTGTTAGAGCCACGGTAGGGCCAGGTCAGGGTTTTTGTATTTATGTAATACAGTATTTCGGTTAATAATTTTCTTCTTATATTTTTTGGGGGATTTTGCTTTTTATTTCATGACAGGACAGTGATGACTATGATAGGAAGCGAGTGGGGAGAGAGAGACGGGGAAGGGCCGTCAAAGGATGCGGGCCGGAATAGAACCCGGGTCAGCCGCGTAGCAGACAAGTGCCCATTATAGAGGCATGGTAGGGCCAGGCCAGGCCAGGGTTTTTGTATTGCTGTAATACAGTGTTTTGTTTCATAATTTTGTGTACACATACAGTGAGTTTTAACCAACCAAAACAGACAATTTTAGAAACAAAGGGCACAAAGGGCATCAGAACATCGCTACCATGACAATAAATCCATATTCCACAACAGTTTGTCTTGATGTAACAAAGCAATGAATGCTGTGTGTACACAGCTAAAAACCAATTAAAAACTGTTAAAAAAATTTATCTGTAAAACTATCCAATTGCAGTGTGTGTGTGAACAAAGGCTCAGAAAACTTGCTCCTTAGAAAACCTTATTGGGACCTGGGAACAACAAAATGTGGGGATAAATGTATGCATTGCTTAAAGATGTGTGGTTTAGAAAATATAATAGACTACTGGTGTATTATAGACTATGTGAGCACCCGAAGCAAGAATGGAATGGAAACATTAGACTAAATGTTGTCATAGAATCTGGAGTAATAACCTCTATTAATAAGTGTATTAATATGTGCATTTTCAATTCCCTCCTGTGTAACTACATTTTACAGAGCGAAGACATCTTATATTCTTGCATTCAGGGAAGAAAATCATTTCAGCTTGATGATTGTGGTAATACCTTTTTGAGAGATCTGATTATAAGACTGGCAATGTGATTATGCTGTGAGCAAACCAGTTATTTAGCGTGATTGTGTTATTTATGTGATGTGATGTGATAACAGAACAGTCAGCCTACTTTGTCAGATCCTCAACTGGCTTTGGCGCACTAGGCTATTTCATACACTACTTTCAGAATTACATGACAGCTCAAGAAAATATGAGTCAAAACAACTTGCTGAGGGCACCCTTAGGCCTTCCGCACATCGGCTCCGACAAAGTGCTGAGCACTGCTCCGCAAAAGTTAGATTCCATTGTTTTCAATAGAACCTCGCACACTGGCGCCAATGTCCGCGGACATTCGTGGATGTCGTATAGCAATTAGAGACAAGTTCTAATTTGGCGGCGCCGCCCATTGACTATCAATGCAATGTTCGTGTGAAATTGGGTTTTGGGGTCCGAATTATGTCTGAAGCGAAAGTGCGCCTTAAAGGACTCCTTAATTCTGAGCAACAGAGAACAGAGAGGCTGTATGTCAAGTGGTTTTACTATCTGATTGTGTTGAAGTTTTCCATGCCATTTTACAGTACATTACGTTACCTGACTCTCAGCTGATGTTTTCATCCAAAGCGACTTACAGTTATTACAGAGTATTGGTCAGACTCAGGCTTGTACGAAAATCCGAATTGAATGAATTTGAATTCAAAGTAATGCCATAATATGAACACTAGGTGGTGGTGAAATTCAAAGAAATTCAAGGAAATGACACCACATAGTGTTCGTATTATGGCATTACTTTGAATTCAAATTCATTCAATTCGGAATTTCGTACAAGCCTGGTATTGGTTACAGTCCCTGTGGAATTGTGGGGTTAGGTGCCTTGCTCATGGGCACTTCAGCCATGGATAGAGATGTAGGGAGAGGTGAAGATGGAACACGATCCTCCAATCCTCTGATCTAAAGACCATGGATGTTCACATGTTGTCCGTACCTTTTAGATACACATCAGGCAAGCACATCATAAATCTACTGGAAGATGACTTTTGTGTTATGCCTCGTGCACACTGCAGCCAAACGTCTGTGGGGCCTACCAGTATACAGTGCATACCTCACATTAGTATATTATATATAATAACACAGCAATTTGCTGATCTACCAGTGTGCTCATTTTGTGTGCCTAAAATCACATGATTAAAATAAAGGTCACAAATCTATCACATGTGTCTGGGTATTTTCACATGTGTCTAGGCCAGGATGTCATTTACAAATTGAGAATGTGTAAATGTGTGTGACTGAGTGCAACATGCTGCGTGTCAGTGTGTGTGGTGGTTCCACGTGATGGTGATCATACTACTACGTAGGGTTTCAAGGATGAATTGAGGTACCAGGAGATGATCCGGAGAAACACGGAGCCTTCATCTTGTCCTCTTCTGCTCCCTTCACCCTCCTCATCCTCTCCTCTTTTCTTCTCTCCCCTCATCATCTCTCTGCTGATCTGATAAATGTGACGCCGAGGACCTGCCTCATCTCACATGCACATCTGATCTCCCTCCTCCTCCTCCTCCTCCTCCTCCTCCTCCTCCTCCTCCTGCACACAGTGCCATTCTCTTCCGATCAGCACCTCTCTTCTCTGCTGTTCCTCAACAGCCCCTGGGAACACAATCGCAATATAGAGCAGCCCCTCTGCATAGGCTAAATGCTCCTCATGAAGTACACACAGACATACAGTACAGACAGACAGAGACATGTAACGCACGCACGCACGCACGCACGCACGCACGCAAACACACACACACACACACACACACACACACACACACACACACACACACACACACACACACACACACACACACACACACTAATATGCATGGAGACATGCCCACACACAAAAACATGCTTACATGGATACACACTCATGTGAACATACACTCCACCCCATGTACACACACATGCATGCATATGCACACACCCACACACCCAGTCACACATACACACCCAAACACACTCATGACCATGTACTACATGTACCCACACACAGTGCATGCACACGCGCATTTTCATTCAGTCACACGCAGATTACATTTATGCAGAGCACATCAATAACAGCAGGAAAACTAAGAGGCCTTGTCACGGTGCTCAGAGGCATCCCTACCAGGGCCGCTGACTGCTTCCGCTGGGCTCAGGACAAAGTCATCGAAAAGGGCCCCCTACCCAATACATGCAATGTAATGGGGACCCAATTATGGGCCCCCTATCTCCCTGGGCCTGGGACAACATACCCCTTTGTCCCCCTCTGTCGGCGGGCCTGATCCCTACTGTGGGGGGCATGCAGGTGGCTCTCTCTCTCTCTCTCTCTCTCTCTCTCTCTCTCTCTCTCTCTCTCTCTCTCTCTCTCTCTTTCTCTGCAATCCGCTCATCTGAGGCTCTGGCAATCAGCTGGTAATCTGGGGATGCATCACACTCTGACGTGTGAATCACCCAGCGCACCTCTGTTCCCATGCGCCCGGGCACCCATCACGGCAGAGGCACTCAACCCGCGCCCAAATGGATAAATAATTTTCATTCAAACGTATTAACAGTCAAAATAAGGGGATCCATCACGACGTCGCCGCCAGGGTTGCTCCTCTCCTCCTCGCCTGCGGTGTTTTCTCCTTTAGGAAGCAATCAGGGCCTGAATGCACGCGCCCGAACGTGGCCGCACGCTCTTCGTCTTTTGTGGAGGAAAACGCGGAGACAAGGTGCAGATTACTTGCGTGGCTCTCCTTTGCATAATGGCCTCGATGCAAAGCATCCTCCTATACCCCCCCCCCCCCCCCTACACACACACACACATACCTACACCTGCAACCCACCCTCACATCACATCACATCCCCAGCTACCAGTAACCCCCGCCCCCATCACCCCTCTCCCTCCCTCCGCTCGGGAACTTTGCTGACGATCCATTACGTTTACCAAAGCCCAGGCCGCCAGTGCTTTAATCTCATGCTTCCTTGGGAAAGGGTATCTGGACAAGGTTTTAAGGAGCTGGCTATTAAGGCAGGTGTGGAGGGAGGGGGGGTTCTGCTGGGATGGTGGGGGGTATCGGGGGAGTTCCTCCATCTATCTTCTCCAAAGTAGGAGACACATTTATGTTCCATGGACGGGTTATGTCCCGCCATCTTAAAGAGCAAAAACTGGCCCTTTTTAGCTCATTGGGAACGAGGAATACAAGGCAACGAGAGGCCATCTGCCAAGGCCACTGCCACAACGCAAGACTACCCAACCGCATGACCCCTCATTTGCGGCGGAGAGGGGGAAAAAAAGAATGGCGTGAGAGAGAGAGAGAGAGAGAGAGAGAGAGAGAGAGAGAGAGAGAGAGAGAGCGCCCAAAGGTCTGTGAAGGGAAAGCAGTTGGAGAGTGTGCTAACGCAGCAGTTTTCTTTGCCCACTTGGCAGAGTTTAAATTACAACCGTTCATAATTAAGAGTGAGTAATCTCATATATTTCCCGGGATTCTTTCAAAAACACTAAAACCATGATGTGAGATGGTCCAAACGCGGAGAGAGCCGGCTCACACCCCCTCTGACTTTGAACCAACATGATGACACCCCATTGCTTGGTAGTCAGCTTTTTTTCTTTTCCTTTTTTTTTTTATCTCGGTCTATATGGTTCCACATGTATGAAGATGTAAAACGGCATAATCCAGCCATCCAACCATCTTATTAAAGCACATCAAAAAGCACATCAAAATATCCTTTAGTACTCCCCTCCCTCCCTTCCCCCTTTCCCCGGCCCCCACAGCCTGGAGTCAGTAGCAGGCAGCAGTGGGGGTTTGATAGGGGGATGGTGGGTGAGGGGGGGTGTAGTAGTACTCACAAGGGGGTGAAAATGAAAGCGCTCGTCGCCTGGAAGCCGCCCAAGCTTGACAGGACATGGGCTGCAGTTTTATGTCACGTCGTTTATCTGCCGTTTATATTTTCTATGACCGCATTGTCTCTTTCAAGAACCTTTCGGAAAATACACTCGCTGTAAAAACAGCCAACCTATCGTCGTCCAGACGTCGGTGGTGGCGGCGGCGGCTGGTGGTGGCTTCGCTGATGCTAATGTTTTCCTACCTGCCACCTCGTTTGGTGCGGTGTCTACTAGTAATACATGCTAATAGTTTTAGCCACAGCAATGTCTCCTATGATTACTTTCCTAATGTGTGGTTTTACTTAATCATAATCACAGAGTCGTAGGGATAAGGATCGGATCGTCTTAGCTTTTCTTTTTCTTTTTTTGTGCAGGGGGCCATAATGGAGGTAGAGAGGATGGATGGATGGATGACAAAGAGAGCTACCCAAGGATGCCCTCTACGTGAACGCCATAAAAGATACTGAAGCAAGGCGAACCTGCCGCTCACAACGCTGTTTTATTGCGGTTTAAAAAGCACTTTGCTTTTCTATTTTTCATCTGCCTTTAACTGTAAAACAAAAACTTTCATCTTAAATTTTGTCATAAAACAATAATAATGGTTCTTACCCTGGACTTGTTCCTCTAGTGGGAGATTAATGGCTTGGATCTCTAATGAAAGGCAAGGGGAGCGGGGGGGAGCTGGGGGAAGGAAGATGTGCTCCTGTTGTCACACGCTCAGAAAGAATTAAAGCCCCATATCACCATTTAGGAGGGATAAAGTATGCAATACAGACATTATAATTTTGTTTGATTTTCGTATACCTCCTTGGTTTTGAGTTAAGAGTGTGGTGTGCCTCTGTCTATATATTTTTTCTCAGACATGATATCATTATATCAGTTGATCGTTGTGTGCATGGATTTGGTAGAGTTAGAATGCAAAATTACATTTTCAACCTATAACATAAGAAAATGTTAACAAACGGCACCTGCTTTTATATCGTTACCCTAACTAATTAAATATTCATCGGTTAATGACAGTTGAACTTGAAGATGTACATAGGATTCATATTAAAACTATTTATTCATGATAATATGTATTTGATACACCTTTTTTAGGTAAACTTATTCTGATACTGGTTTCTCAAAATTAATACAATATTCACAGTGGTTAATCACAATTGAAGACATGCTATAGGGGTTCATATTAAAACTATTTATTCATGATGACAGATATCTATTTTGGTACAATTTTATTTATTTCGGTGTCGTATTCTTCAGATGCTGGTTTTCCAGCAGGGGCGAGCCGGGTATTAGAATATGCTATTAAGGCTGTGGGGGACTCAGGTCACTGAACATACAGTCAGGGGTAAAAGGGTGGAACATGTTGTTTACCGCCACCACACAAATCCATGCAAGCCAAGCCAGGGAGGGAGCTCAAAGGGCTGCTCATAGTAAAATACAATACATACATACACATAGCCTCATAACAGCGGACACTGAGAAAATGGCTGATGCGGGGTGAGTGTGTGCATGCTGTGAAAGTGTTTATTAAATTGCAAATCAGGCCGGGAAAATTGAAAAACCCTTGCTCTTGTCATATCTGTTCAGTGCCCCCCCACCCCCCCCCCACCCCCAAACACACACACACACACACAAAGAGATACACAAACACGCACACACTTTTTTTTCTTTTGCGCTTTCTCTCTCTCTCTCTCTCTCTCTCTCTCTCTCTCTCTCTCTCTCTCTCTCTCTCTCTCTCTCTCTCTCTCTCTCTCTGTCTCTCTCTCACACACACCCACACATACACACTCTTTTTTTCTCTCTCTCTCTCTCTCTCTCTCTCTCTCTCTCTCTCTCTCTCTCTCTCTCTCTCTCTCTCTCTCTCTCTCTCTCTGTCATACACACACACACACACACACAGACACATAGACACACACCCCTATATACTTTCTTCTTCTTCGCCCACTTCTTTCCTCCGGCCTTCATTCCTCCATTCCTCCCTGCATGCGGGCTCACACACGGAAAATTATAGCTCCGTGAAGTGCAGTGGCAAAACCCTGGAGATTCATAGACAGTATAGATGATAAAGTCCGGTCCTGGAGAAGTGCTACCAGTGCAATAACAGCCGGAGAGGGTCACAATAAAGTTTAGTTTAATGACAAGAACAAATAACTTTAACATTTGGCCCGGTTGCTGAACCCTGCGTTGGGGGGTGTCATCGGGTGGTGTGTGTGTGTGTGTGTGTGTGTGTGTGTGTGTGTGTGTGTGTGTGTGTGTGTGTGTGTGTGTGTGTGTGTGTGTGTGTGTGTGTGT
>NC_085862.1:46552679-46555179 GCF_034702125.1 Engraulis encrasicolus | reverse complement strand
CACACACAAACGTATGCACCGACCCAGCCACCCACATTCATTCACACACACACACACACACACACACACACACACACACACACGCACGCACACACGCACACACACACACACACACACACACACACACACACACACACACACACACACACACACACACACACACACACACACACACTAGTTCTAAAGCACCTGTTCGGGGTGAGGAGGATGATAAGTCACCGGGCCATGCTGTATTGATTGGGGTCCTGGAGACTTACCCAAAGAGGAGGCGGAGGTGAGTGATTGTGTTTTACAGAGAACATTATCACTCCCCTCCAAGCCCTCCGCGCGTTCCCTTTCTCTCTCTCTCTCTTGTCCCTTTCTCTCCTCTCCCAGTCCACTCCACTCCTCTCCTCTGTCTCTATCTCTCTCTCTCCTCTCCTTTTCTCTCCTCTCTCTCTCACTCCTCTCCCTCTCCACTCCACTCACTCTCTCTCTATCCTCTCCTCTTTCCTTTCCCCACACGGACAGAGACCACCAAGGCAGCCGCCCGCAGCCAGCTGAATGGGACTTGACTCACCCAAGCGCTAAGTCCAATTTGAAAGCCAAATTCTGAGAATAAAGCAAAAGCAAATGGTTACACACTATGACCAGACCATTTTTCATTCTTACCCCCCACCTCGTCCTCCTCGGAACTGAGTAGACTCAAAACATCATCTAATGCCATTGCTGGCCATGGCAATAATCATGATTCTCAGGGAGAAAGTTGGAGCACCGTTGTACTGTGCTTGTGGGGTATCCACTGCAGAAAACGATACAGAGGAGCCCACATGTTCTTTTTTTTATTCCCCGCTCCGGTCTTCTTTTCCTCATCTTGCTCTACATTTTCATTTAAAAATGTAAAAAAAAAGAAATTGTGGAGGATGATTTTGTCACCGCGATGGGGTGTGTTGAGCATTGAGCGAGTATGCCTCACCTGCTGTGGCCAGATGGATAAATCGCTCCGTTATGGCAATTTAAATAACTCCAGCACTTTTTATGGGGCTCTATTTGTTAGACGAAAGAGATCCCTTGTCTGGGTGAAGCAGGAGTTTTCCTCTGTGTGTGTGTGTGTGTGTGTGTGTGTGTGTGTGTGTGTGTGTGTGTGTGTGTGTGTGTGTGTGTGTGTGTGTGTGTGTGTGTGTGTGTGTGTGTGTGTGTGTGTGTGTGTGTGTGTGTGTGTGTGTGTGTGTGTGTGTGTGTGTGTGTGTGTCTGCTGCTCTCTTCATGTGCAAGTGTAGATTAAATCTGGATCAGGCCCGGAGAGAAGCTCAGTCTTGACTGCCATAATCCACAATTGGAGATGATCTTGTCTGTTAAAAAATTGCCTCCAGTCAGCGGCACAGCCAAATGAGATCTCAGAGATCTCGCTCAACCAACCCCCCCACCCCCTCCATCTTCACTTTCATCTCTGTCTTCTCTCTCTCCTTCTTTCTCTCCATTCTTTACAAACCTCTCCATCTCTATTCCTCTTGCTCCCATCTTTCTTTCCCTCTCTTCTCTATACTCGTCTCCCTTTCACCTCATTCTCTCTCTCTCTCTTCCTTATATTCCTCTCTCTCCCTCTCTCTCTCTCTCTGTGTCTCCCAGTAATGCTCTACATATGGCGGCACCTGAGTAATCAGTGTGGATATCATCAGCCAGTGCTGCTGATAGGCTTGTGTGGAAGCTCTCCTCTCGCCTCTCGCCTTGTCTTGTTGTTATCAGCCAGGTGCAATCTGATCCAAGAGGGCCGCTTCAGGAGGAATTAAACATTTTTTCATGCTGCTGCCACCACTTTAATTGATTGATGCTAAAAGTTTAGAAAATAAAAGCCCCTCCAGCTATTGCGCAGGGTTGGTGGGTTGGTGGGTGGGCTGGCGGGTGGGGGGCCGTCTGTGAGAGGAGCAGTGTCTATTGGAAGTGGCAGCTCGCATTTTCAGCTTCACTCGCCTCTGTCATCTCTGGCTGCATGTGTGTGTGTGTGGCTGCCACTTCACACCAGGCTCCGGCCTGAAAGACACATGTACTCTGAATAAGGGAATCAATAGAACACTTAATGAACAATTAGGGGAACAGCTGTACGCCTGTCAGACATCCATCTGTACCGAGCTGGGGAAGGGGAGATGGAGGGTGGTTGAGGTGGGGTGGGGTGGGGTGTTCGTTGGGAAGGTGGACGTAGAGGAAAACACTAGGTCTTTTTTGTTATACAAGACAACAAGCACTCCTCCTCCGAACCACCTCCTCAAAAAGCATCATCAACTCATTTACACCCAGTATATACGATACTCGCCCATCAAGCCAACAACCAGGCAAACGAGAAGTATAAACAAGGTTTATTTATTCTTGCTGTCTTGACCCGTCTCTCATTCATGCAAACACATACAAAACACACATTTGTGTGTTAAAGAGGGAACTCTAAAAACATCCATTCCCATCCGTCAGGCTACACATCGGTCTACACGGCTGGATCAATACATTTGACAACGATCCTGGCGTTTAT
>NC_085862.1:46422679-46550179 GCF_034702125.1 Engraulis encrasicolus | reverse complement strand
GATTTCCCCTGTCACTGGGACGGGAAATGGGAACGGGCACATACATCTGTTATCCAAATGTTAACTTCAGGGGCCCCGCCATGTTGTCACAGGGTAGGCGAGTTAGCAAACATCGATAGCGAGATACACCTGCCTCCCGTTATTTCATTATTTCCCCATCACCCTTTCTCTACTCCTCTCCTGCCTTCTCAGGGGGTGGGAAATTCTCGGAAGTAAGCAAAGCGGCAGGAACTTTTCCTTTCCGAAGTTAGTTTGCTGCCATCACTCACGACAACACAAAGTGACAAAATGGTTGGTCAATAAACAAAATCCTTACATACGCTTGATTATACTTACTTAAAAATAAAAAAAGAAATATTCATTGGCAAACAATGGTTTGTCGTCTTGCTTTTTTTTGCAGTGGAAAAGAAACAAATGGAAAGGAGCAATGAAAAATGTCAACTGGAGGAAATGTGTGAAGGTAAAAATGTGATCAATACTGAAGTTCTTCATTATTAAATGTTAAGAGTGTCAAAATGTGAAGTGTTGTCAAAAGGTACATCTACAGTATATTTCAGCACAGATATAACACTTTAATACATATGTGACGTGAATATTGTATGTGTACAGTATTTAGTGTGTATTCATTTTACATTCTACTTGAGTTTTATTGACATTAGGCCTTTATTGTTTTGTTCTCATAACTCACCTTTTTCCCCTATTTATGTATATGTATGCTACTGGACACCTTAATTTCCCTTGGGATTAATAAACTCTACTCTTTCAACGGTTAGTAGGGCTTGCTGTCTCTGGTCTTCGGTGTCAGTTTAAGGCCACATGCAGTCCAAGTGAACAACACGCTACATCATCACCTTGTGTGAGATCTTTAAACAGGAAATGCTGATGGCAACATTCCACTTCGACCAGCGAGCCGGAGCCAGCCAAGAGGAGCCCGCAGACACGTAAATGAAACGCACACTTGTACAACCAGACAAAACGAGGGAGCAGTATTTCTGTTCACACCAACTGTGATTGGATATATTTAGGGAGGGAAGGATGGGGTTTCAAGAAGTGTGCTGCCTTGTACCTGTTTGAAGACACATGTTCGTTTCCACGAGAGCGTAAATCTTAACTTCTCACCGCCTCTTCCTCCAGTCCGTGCTGTAGAGGGCACACCAACACTCACACTTAGAGAGGACACTCTAGCACGGCACATATTTTAAAAAGGTGTTACCCTTGATGTGCTGGGAAGTATTGGGTGGCATGGATGTCATGTCATGTGTTGGTTGTCTTGTACACCAAGATTGTCACACGCACTTGCATACACACACGCACACATTCGCAACAAACACCAGGAAATTCATTCCTAACATATTCCAATAATATTAATTCCTGTTTGGTCTGTGTGTGGTCTGTCTTCACATGACTATAATTAAGTTACCCCAATCTGTCACTTTCTACTTAACAGTTGGTTAACATTCTGAGAATTTCAGAGGTCAACATTCAGAGAATTAAAGATAATACACAGCTAAAAAAAAAAAATCTTCGCCTGGTAAATCTAGCCATTTCAGCTGCATTACGCAAAACTGGATTACTATTTTAAAAAGGGTAGTGTTTCTTTTGGCAAAGCATTACTCCTTTTAATGTAAGATGGCTTCTGTTAAGATAACACTACTTCCCCCAATTAAGGAACCTTATGCAGAATACCTACATGAGACTCAGAGGACCTTGGGTCATCAAAGTGCCCATCAAATATTGCGGTGTATGTGCATATTTGTTGTAGAAAGGCTGTAAGAAAGACAACCCTACCTTCAGTGTTTAAGAACATTTGATAGTTAAAGTGGTGGAGAGACATTGTCAAAGGCAAGTGATGACCATCATTCTTTGAAATGAAATAGCCTTTGCTATTTCATATCGATATTGTTGTGAAAACCTAAAAAATGTAAATGTAAAATATAAATTACATTTGTAATACAAAATCTGATCACACTTTCTATGAAGACCATGTCCATAGCCTATTACTCCATTGTCAACTGACTGTACATGGAGATGTATAAGCAGTTATGATGTATTATAAGTCCCATCACTCAGTCTGTAGTTTATAACAAGTCTCGAGCACTCATAAAACCCTTGGATTTATAATGCATTACAAGCTTGGTTTACAGATATTCATAACTGCTGATATACTACATCATGAAGCATTATGAGTGTAGTCATAATGATTCATTATTATGCGCATTATAATACATTATAAATACACTGATAATGCACCATACGCATGGTCTTCATAGGAAGAGTTACCCTAAATCTTTACATTTTCAGAGGACTTTGTCAAGGTTGTAGGTGTTTGTTGTCATGGTGGCGGCCTTAACTATAAAGGACTGTGGGAAAAACCTTGGCCTTCCTACTGAACCCACATCTACACCATGCATGCACATGTTGAAATGAATACAAACATTTGGCGGATTAACTATGTAAATATATTTTTGACTGTTTTTCTCCACTTATTTACGTGAATGCAAAAATTATCTGTTGAAAACCAAAGCTCACTACTGCACAGAAATTATTTATGCCTTTTTCCGTGACATCTGTGTTTGGAGCAAAACTCAGACAACACCATATTCATTTCACTTCAGGCCCGACTTGTCCGAGATGAGGACTGCAGTTAGAGGGAGAGGAAAAAAAGAAAAAGAAAAAGAGAAAATTGTCCCTTGATTCTGTCCAAACAGTGGACAGAAGGATGCCTCTAAAACATCCTAGGTCCCTTTCATGTGAGGAATTTGCTGGGATTGGATTAGATTCGCAGGCATGTTAGTTGCATCAATGGCAGCTATTGGCAGCTGTGTTAAACAGGGTGTCGAGGGGCCAGAGCTGCTGCACGGTAGCTCTCTCTCTCTCTCTCTCTCTCTCTCTCTCTCTCTCTCGCTCTTGCTCTTGCTCTCTCTCTCTCTCTCTCTCTCTCTCTCTCTCTCTCTCTTGCTCCGTCTCTCTCTCCCTCTGTTTCTCCCCCTCCGGGTCATGACTCATTAATCAAATATTCATATACTGAGCACCCTTTAAATATGGCCTGAACACAGTAGACCCCCCCCCTCTCCAAAACAGCCTACAGCACAAGTGTCCTTTCATGTAACGCTGTCAGAAACCTCGGCATGTTGCTGCATTCTTAATGTCCCCCCCACATCCAGCACAGCACCTCCACCACCCCTCCACTCCACACCCTCCTCTCTTCCCGGGGTCCTCATCGCTCTCGCTCGCGCCCTTCCTAAAAACAGCCCCGTATGAATTTACCGATCAGACGCGAGGCCTGCAAAACACTGCTAAATCACGGCATTGTCGTGCCTCTGCGGAAAACAGACGACTGATTCTTTCCTTTTTTTCCTTCCCCCCCTTCTTGTCTCATTGACTCGACTACCCTCATCTCCATATAGGAATGGTGACTTATTTGTCCCCGTCCGTCCCTCCACACCCCACCATCCACTAAATAGGAATCCAAGGCCAGCCCGTGTCCCCTATTAATACAAGAATTTGGATTGAGCATGAAAATAACCCCATAAGCATTGCTCCATAAAAGCGTGGCAGCCCGGGAGATTACCCATGGCAAGACTGTATTCAACACAAGGATATTTTCTTTTCCGCAACTGGCCACAAAAGAGCCATTTGTCTGTTTGTCGGTCTGAAGTCCGCTCTGTGTCTGGAGCAATTGTGGGCCCCCCTTATTAAGCCATCGAGCCTTCGTTTTTGTCAAGTGTGTTCAGGATTTCAAACCAGCTTAAATTTTAATACATTCACAACATGAAGCTAAATATATTTTAATTACAGCTGAAAAAAAATACATTACCATCTACAAAACAAGAACACAGAGAAGCAAACAACGTTGCTAAAAACATAATCACATTATGTACATTAAATGTCATTATTGTGCATCATTATGACACTATTTTTAAAGATCAAAGGCTTTTATTCTGACAGAGCAAAGTAATTAGCATCATCTGGCTGCAAGTGGCATTGGAGTGTTATAAGCACAGTCTTACCACTATACTTCATTTCCCTTCTTAGTGTGAAGAATATAAAATGTTCCATAACTAAGCAGAGTGTTAATGGCCCAAGGCTATAAAGTTAGTAAAAACCGTATCGGTACAGTGATTAGAAGAATCTATTGTTACAGAAAACATCAACTCAAGACATACTTTGGTGACGCACAAAAACACTTCATTATGCAACAGCAACATAATACAGTATGCTTTCCAAAATAATGTGTAAAAAAAAAAATTACAACATTTTCTTGAAATAAAATAGACCTCACCGGAAACCCAATAATGGGTTTGTTGTGACTGATTTCTAAAGCTAAAGAAACTCACAAAAATATTCTGGTATAATACAAAAAAAGTATGGTAGTGAAAATGCCATATTTTGTCTACATCTACTATTTCCACTCTTTACAACCGCACAACAGCAGAACACCTCTGGGGACAACGTAAATGACACACCAAAACCAACACACACACACACACGCACACACGCACGCACGCACGCACGCACGCACGCCAACACACGCACACCAACATACACGCACACCAACACACACGCACACCAACACACGCACACCAACACACGCACACCAACACACGCACACCAACACACACACACACACACCAACACACACACACACACACACCAACACACACACACACACACACACCAACACACACACACACACACAAATATGCCAAGACAAACTGGCACAGTGTTAACGCAATACTGATCTGCCGTTCAATAAGACCTTGTGAGGAGGATGTAACCTCAGACCAACAGGAATCGACTGTGGTCTTCATCTGGCTATCAGTAATTCCATTGAGTTGCATAATATTATTCCAAAACACATTGCTTTCAGGGGCTGGGACATTTTTAAGTTATACGCTCTACAAACCTACTGTAATGGAAGCCTGATCAATTCCAAAATGAATGTACATTTCAACAGTTACCACTCCAAGCAATTTCAAGAAAGGATGGGTATGGAATACTGTATAATGCTTCTCGAGTCCTTCAGTCAAGGCATTTGTTCTACTGAGCAGACTTGAGAAAAAAAGGAAAAGTTTTCCCATTTCAAGGAAGTCAATATCAGGTCCGAGCTTGAACCCCGGCCGCAATTTAATTATGTCTTCCATTACTGAGGAAGGCTTTTTAAATACAGCTCTGAAATACCGGTACATGTCATGAAATGTTACCAAAACTGAACAGAAAAAAACTGCTTAATTACAAATTCACCTACACCAAATGGGTTATTGCTTGAAGGGAAATGTGCTTGGCATTATGCAAGGAATGCATGTATGGCTGGCTCTGAGTGTTACTGGTGACTGTGTGCCTAAACGACCTGTGTGCTGGTAGGGCCTCTTCTCTCTGACTGCATTGACCCATGGTCTTTATTCCTATATGCAGGTGTGAAAATCTTGTGTGTTTGTGTGTGTGTGTGTGTGTGTGTGTGTGTGTGTGTGTGTGTGTGTGTGTGTGTGTGTGTGTGTGTGTGTGTGTGTGAGAGAGAGACAGAGAGAGTGTTGGCAACCTTAAGAGAAACTGCACAGTCCCTGGTTATGATATGGTCCCTCTTCTAAGTTTGGTTTTGTGTGTGTGTGTGTGTGTGTGTGTGTGTGTGTGTGTGTGTGTGTGTGTGTGTGTGTGTGTGTGTGTGTGTGTGTGTGTGTGTGTGTGTGTGTGTGTGTGTGTGTGTGTGTGTACGTCTGTGAACCTGTAGGAGCCCTCAGTCCCCAGTGGTGGCCCCGTGTGTGTGTGTGTGTGTGTGTGTGTGTGTGTGTGTGTGTGTGTGTGTGTGTGTGTGTGTGTGTGTGTGTGTGTGTGTGTGTGTGTGTGTGTGTCAGGGCTTGACATTAACTTTTTCACCCACCGGTTACTGTGGCTAGTGGTTTTCCCAAGTCACTAGCCATTCAGGTATTCCACTAGCCACAGATTTTGAATTGTTTTTTTCTTCTTCCTTTATCAAGATAGTGTACGTTTAACCTCAAAAGATTAAGTGCTAAAGCAAGATGAGTGCATTGCTTTCTACATGGAAGTATATCAAGCAAATACAGTAGAAACTGTGTTACTGAGCTTTTTCTTGGACTGAAATATAACAGAATATAGGCTACTATGATATCATACCAAGGAATAAGCTGCCAGACAAATTGGCTAGTGACACTGAAAGTATTACTAGCCACAGCCAAGTTTTACCAGCATTTGGCCGGTTGGCAGGTGCCAGTGTCAAGCCCTGGTGTGTGTGTGTGTGTGTGTACATGTGTATGTGTGTAAGCGTGTGTACAGTATGGTTGTGTGCGTGATCCTTTCAGAGCCCTCAGCAGTCAGAGTCCCTGCGATGGCCCCATGTGTATGTGTGTGTGTGTGTGTGTATGTGTGTACACGTGTGTGTGCATGTGTATGCGTATGTGTGTGAACCTGTGGGATTCCTCAGCAGTCAGAGCAGGACAAAGTCCCCTGCGGTGGCCCCGGGTCTGCGCGTGTCCGTGATGAAGGGCCACTCCTTCTTCTCGGCCGGCCTCAGCAGCTCGTAGTCTCGGCTGTGGCCGCTCACAAACGTGAACGCCGGGTACTTCTCCTTCGCAGATGGCCTCAGGATCTGACGCGCCATGTCAAACAATTACCCAACATTACATTATATTTAATGAAAGTAAAATGCAATTCAGTAATTTATTTATCTTTTCATTATGAGCTCATATTTCATATTCATGACTGCTGGTTAATCGTTGAATCCTATGCTAAAATTATGAAATTCTAAACAACCGCCACCCAATACATTCATCAAAATGTAAACACAACTTTACCATTACTGTTCTCTGCTTCTCAATCGATGAGAAGAATTGCACTGTTTTTTCAAGTCTTACGCCACCGTACCGGACTGATGGACTTTCATCTTTGAGGAAAGATTCTACTCAAGATTCACATGAATCTGCTGTACTTGAATTCTCGCTGTGCTTCCTTAAAACCCCTCAGGGGCAATGATACGCTTTTGTGAGGCTTTGACAAATTTTCCACAAAGAGAGAGAGAGAGAGAGCTTCATACAAATAACACTAAATCGAATATCCCTCTCCACTCTGCCCTTGCCTTTGGCGTTTGTTTCAGTGCTAATACTTACCAAGCCTGTACAACTATAGAGCTATGGGGGAAGAAGAGGACATGACACAGCTGACATCCACAGCTAAATGCTGCCACCTGCTGGTCATCTGTATTGCTGCAGCTAAAGGAGCCAGGCCCATACTGATGATGATACGGAATGATGCTTCTTTTTCCCCCCTCTGTGCTCACCTTGGACAGCTCTGCGCTGATTTTGTTGTAGTCCTCCACACTTCTGGAGTAGAAGCCAATGGTGCAGCTGGGATCCATTTTGCTGAAAGGCATCTTTTTCGGCGATGGGCAATGATATGACTTTAAAAAAAAGCACAAAACCATGGTCACATAATGTGTTTTCACTCTGAAACTGGTTAAGTGTTGCTCTTTCTAAACTTTCCCCAACGTCATCGCAGTCACAGACAAAACAAGGAGGCAATACAAGGTGAACAAAAAAAAAAACACAACCCAGACAACAACAACAAAAAAGCACATCCCATCTTGGGGTAACTGAAACATGGAGGAGAGGCAGATGTGACAATTCCAATGCAATCTTGAGTTATGTGGAGGAGAAGTGGCCAGCTCGGGGGCTGCGTGCTGCCTGCCTGTCTGCCTGCCTGCCCGCCCGCTCGCCCGCCTGCCAGCCTGCCAGCCTGCCTGCCTGCCTGCCTGCCTGTCTGCCTGCCTGCCCGCCCGCTCGCCCGCCTGCCAGCCTGCCAGCCAGAGTGGGCCGCTGTAGAAATGCATAGTGCCATTCGTCAGCTGACGAGTGACACAGGGCTTGCGTCTCAGCAACGGGGACTCAAGATATGTGGCGACAACACCGCAGGTGTGGTGTGATGATATACAGCGCAGTACACACAGCCGGGCCCATTGGGGTGTCAATCCGCCTTTTTACTTACGGTACCACACAGACACACACACATACATGAAAAAACATCACTAACCCCTTTCCCATACACAGACAGGGATACATTCACACATATAGGTGCATGCACGGCCTCTCTCACACTCTCTCTCTCTCTCTCACACACACACACACACACACACACACACACACACACACACACACACACACACACACACACACACACACACACACACACACACACACACACACACACACACACACACACACACACACACACACACACCTCTTAGTGCTAGTAGGCAGCCCCAGAGAGAGTAAATCAGCTCGCCTGGTGCGGTGAGTAATTGAGTGGAGGGTGTGTGTGTGCGTGTGTGTGTGCATGTGTGTGTGTGGAGGGGAACTGGGGGGGTGCTGCTTGCAGATTCAAACCCTTAAGTACTAACAGACACTATTAAATTCCCATCACTAACCCGGCCGGTCAGCTCTTTGTAATTTCACATTACCTGGAGAGGGAAATCGCTTGTGCTGACATCCACAAAAGCCTGACAGTAATGAGGGTCCATGTAAATCAAGCTGTCATCTGCAAGGACAAAACAAAAGACAAGTTATTCGAAAAAACACCCGCATGCGATTATTAGAATGCATATCCCCCACCCCCCCTCCCCTTCCCAACAGCCCCAACTCCCACCCGCGCAATTTCCATGCAGAGTGGGCTCAAAGTCACCAGCCGCATTCCAGCGCAGACATTAAAGATTTTACACCCCCCCCCTCCACACACACAGGCCCAATACACCTCCCCCATCAACATCTACCCCCCATACGCAGGCACGCACGCAGACAGGCACGCACACACACGCGCACACACACACACACACTTCCACACCACACCCCCCAGATGGATTAAATTCTGCGAAAAAGCTCAAATCTGGTTGTATAAGCACATTCTTTACAGCGTCCCCGGCAAAAGGAGCCTGTCATTTAATTTTGGTGCTGGAAAATTACTTTTACAAACACGCAATTATTATTGGTCCATTTACATATGATGAATGCCGCGCGGAGCGCCGGTCTGGCAGGAGGGGGGTTGGGGTGAGGATGTATGGGCTTGTCATCGGAGACATCATCCTCCTTGCACGCTGCGCCACACTCTTGGCTAAAATGTAAATGGGTAAATATTGACTGCCAAGATGTACAACTGAAGGCTCCCATCTGCCTGTGAGGGAGATGGAGAGGGTGAGGCATATTTGCACGGGGCATTTTGGGAAGCGTAAGTCAAGAGACGAGGAGAGGAGATGAGAGGAGATGACAGGAGAGGAGAGGGGAGGGGAGGAGAGGAGAGGAGAGGGGAGGGGATAGGAGAGAGGAGGGGAGAGGAGAGAGGAGAGGAGAGGAGATGAGAGAAGATGACAGGAGAGGAGAGGAGAGGAGAGGAGAGGAGAGGAGAGGGGAGAGAGGAGAGGAGAGGAGAGGAGGGGAGGGTAGGGGAGAAGAGGAGGGTAGGGTAGGGGGGGAGGGAGGAGGAAAGGAGAAGAGAGACAGAGAGAAGAGAAGAGAAGAGAAGAGAAGAGAAGAGAAGAGAAGAGAAGAGAAGAGAAGAGAAGAGAAGAGAAGAGAAGAGAAGAGAAGAGAAGAGGAGAGGAGAGGAGAGGAGAGGAGAGGAGAGGAGAGGGGAGGGGTAAGGAGGGTTAGACTGGGTGAATGCTGGTGGTATTGGGTTGGGGGGGGGATGTTGAAGCTGATGGAATGTACAATCCCAAATGTGAAAGTAAATTTCAGACTAGCCTTTGGGGTGAGGTAGAGGATCGGGGGGGGTGGGGGTCTTGTGATGAATGAGCGCCTACTCTGATGGGCTTGTGAGGAGAGGATTTTCTGAAAGCACGCTACTGTAGTTCACCTACCGCTTTTGCATATTTGTAATCATATCTTTTTTTTGTGTCCTGCCCCAAAACCTTACCACGTGAAATGTACTGACGCACCAGATATAAAAATGCAACTAGGGCTAAATAAAGTGCTGCCTGCCGTTGGAAGTGTGGTTGTCTCATCCCTTTAGGCAGAGACTTGTCTCGGTCACTCTGTGTGTGTATATATGTGTGTGTGTGTGTGTGTGTGTGTGTGTGTGTGTGTGTGTGTGTGTGTGTGTGTGTGTGTGTGTGTGTGTGTGTGTGTGTGTGTGTGTGTGTGTGTGTGTGTGTGTGTGTGTGTGTGTGTGTGTGTGTGTGTGTGTGTAATACATGAACATGGTTCACTCACCTTGAAATCCTACAAAATAGTACGCCTGCTTGGGCTTTCCCCCTATGATACCGATGCAGTAGTCCAGACTGAGAATGCCCTGCAGGAGGACCAGAGAGGACACAGTGAGTGGCATGAGGGTCAGTGACATTTCAGTAGAAGCAGAAGTCAGGGCGGCACATCGACAGCCAGTGTCACTATCGTATGGATTTTATTGTTTGCTCGTTTGTTTTTAGTAGACTATCTGAGAAGCATATTCATTGCAGCATATACAGTACCAACCACCAATTACTAACTCATTTATGGGCATTAGATGCTGTTGCGCCACCTGACGTCTGATCCCAAAAAAAACGTCTTTGACCTATGTACAGCAATACTGTACACCTCCCATGGTGGTGGATAAGATCAGATTACTCATATTCCTTATGCTGGAATCCACTTGTTGGAATTTTAATTGATGACGATGATGAGGATTACACTACTTCTACTATAACTATGTATACAACATAATTTAAAAAAATAAATAAATTATATATATATACCAGTAGTATAACAATATGCTAATAATAATACAATAAACAATGCCACAAAGACAAAGAAGGGGTAAAAGAAAAGATATAAAAACTATTTTTCCCCCAGAAAATTCGCACTCTGGGTAATTTGTATTAATCGCACACCATTAAATCCACCCCATGTGAAAAAAGGCACCTATGTCCTACTGTCCTCCAGTGGCATGCAGTGCTGACCTTGACAAAGTTGAAGTAGTCTGGGTTGATCTTCTCCCCTCCGAGCCGGATGGGGATGAGGATGACGACTGCCCGGCCGGTGTCCATGGCAACCCCCCCGGCCAGTTCCGGAGGGGCCCCGGACCGCACCGCATGGCTGTCCAAGACATCCCCACTGTACACTGGGGGCAATAACAGGGTACATTACATTACACTAAATTACACTATATTACACTATATTACATGGCACATTACATTAAACATTTCATTACATACAGTTGAAGCCAGATGTACAAGAAATAATTTTCCTCATTCTCCGATTTCAAATCGGATTCAACCTGTCCAGTTATAGGTGACTTTGGATTTTTACGTTTATTTCCAAATGTACAAATGCCAACATTACTACCCGATCCAAGATTAATGAGAGAGAGAGGGAATTTTACACAATGTTTCTGGCGTTTTCATATGTCAATAGTTTATACACACTTCAACTGTAGCAAAGACAGTAGTCAATAGTAGATTACATCACTGTACTGTCCGAAGACTATACAGTTACAGAGGTACAGGATATTAATGACAGTACCCAGAGCAAAATAAGGTTAGGTGCCTTGCTGAAGGGCACAACAAACACTGTAGACCGGGGGCAAGTCAATAGCAGGTTACATTTATTGCTTTATACTGAATGGCACATAGGGCCCTGGGCCACACTGTATGGCTGTCCAGGACATCGCCACTGTATACTGGGGACATTCAATAGTAGATGATATTGCACTGCATTAAGCTGACACTTTTATCCAATTTTTAGAGGCTTTGGTTACAGTCCCTAGAACAATGTGGGATTAGGAGCCATGCTCAAGGGCACTTTAGCCATGGATGAAGGTTTAGGGAGGAGTAAGGGAGGGATTCGAACCAGCAACCCTCTGATCTACAGACCAACACCCTAACTATTAGACCACGGCTGGCCACATTACATTGCATCACATTACATGGCAACCCCAGTCCCCCTCCTGGCTGTCCATGACATTGCCACTGTGGACTGGGAGCAAGTCAATAGTACATTGGGGTCACATTAGGGTCAAACATCTGTCTGGACCCGTCTGCCTCTGTCACTCTCCCTGTCCTCTGTCCCCTGTCCCCAGTACCTGTCCCTTCCCTTCTGTCGTGGTCTCTCCCTGTGAATGATCAATGACGACCTGACCCACCCCTGCAACCAAACAAGTGCTACGTATTCACGCATATGAATGGAAATGTATGCCTTTCAATAACAGCCCCACACCAAGACACACACACATGCGCACACACATTTATGCGTTTAGTTACAACCCCAAGCTGTTCCGTATAAAGATTTGACGGATAGACTTCAGTGCCTCAATGCTGCAATACTAAAAAATACAAAAACCCAACCCTGAATCAAGGAACAGGTATACATCAACTGTCTTGACAGATCACAGCAGCAGAGATCAGGCAGTGATAGAGTATTGATAGGTGATGATGATGCAAGGCAGGAGAGGTTAGAGGTGAGAGGGCAGAGGCCATGCAGTATCAGCATAGACCAGTCTGTGTATTAAGGGGGGTTTAGAGTCGCGCGTTCGCGGGGGTTCTGCACAGAGAATGAGCCACAGCGCCCCCCTGTGCAGCGACAAAACGACCCCTGGCTGCAGTACACGCATGTTTCTCCCAGGCTGAAATGTCCGTGAGCTGAGCTATGCTTGAAGACGGTGATTGGTCAATGCGCTTACGGCAGTCCGGGGGGAACTCAGCCCTGATAGGTCAGTTGTGTTCTATTCTTCTACCCTACCGCGGAGGTTTGAAGGAAAACGAAAAACACGATGCAGATGACTTGGCAGGAAATCACTGGAGTTTACTTGACAGGGAGAAGAGAAACTGTTTTTTATTTCAGTAGTACAACTTCCAAAAAATCAATTAGAAATATCCATAAAAGGCCATCATGGAAATGATATGTTTGTAGTGTGGTAGTAGCAAAGAAGCCTCTTTGTTCTTTTGTAGTGTGGCAGCTAGCTCATTAAAAAAGGGTTCGCTAATGTCCTGTAGAGTTTGAATGGGTTTGGCTGACAGTTGCTAAGCTAGCTGTTAATTAGATAGGCTATCTATTGTATTTAAAAATGGCTTTTGTTTCATTTAACCACCTCAACTGTAAAACATGAATAAAGAGAGACTCTTGTATGCTATCATCCATGTCTAATTACGCCACAACTTTTTAAATTAATAGCAAGAAGCCTCTTTGTTGATACAGTATATAGTACAAGTAGTGTGGCTAGCTAGCTTCTAAAACAGGGTTCGCTAATGTCCTGTAGAGTTTGAATGGGTTTGGCTGACAGTTGCTAAGCTAGCTGTTAATATGGCCATTAGATGTATTGTATTTAAAACGGCTTTTGTTTGGCATTTTAACCACCTGAACTGTAAAACATGAATAAAGAGAGAATCTTGTATGCTATCATTCATGTCTAATTACGCCACAACTTTTTAAATTAATAGCAAGAAGCCTCTTTGTTAGTGGTAGAATTACGTTTCAGGTGGCTAGTCAACTAGCTTTGAGTTTGTAATGACTGATTTAGCTGGCTAGCTACTACTAGGCCCCAGGTGTGAATGGCCATTCATGCTGTCTATTGTCTTTTAAAATGGCGTTTGTCTTGCATTTAATCTCATGTAGTACTTGACCAAAAATAAACTGATGTTGTACCATCTAATTATGCCCCAACTTTTAGAAGTAAGCTACTAGTGGAATATTATGTTACATAGCCAGCTGATTAGCTTTGTGATTCATTCTAGGGACTGGGCTCAACTGAATGAGTTAGTTCGCCCCCTGTTGTCACGGAGGTGAATTGACGTCATTAAAATCTCCTCCTCCCTCCCCCCTTGCCCCACTCTTGAATTTTCGGCGGGAAAAAAACACCACGCCCTTTCGCACGCATTCGCATGTAGGTCGACTATGAGGCAATACCCCCCGCTGACAGTACGTCTATGCTTTACCCCGCAATCGGCACCGCGTGACTATGCATCAGCCTTTAGCCTGTGCGTATGCGCGCGCGCACGTGTGTGTGTGTGTGTGTGTGTGTGTGTGTGTGTGTGTGTGTGTGTGTGTGTGTGTGTGTGTGTGTGTGTGTGTGTGTGTGTGTGTGTGTGTGTGTGTGTATGGGCCTTGGATATTGATTAGTTGTTTTCGTATTTGGGAGCCTTGGACATGTACTCAAACTTGTCCCAACAGGATTGCAGCTATCTGGACTATGCAAAACAACAGCAAAAAGACACTTCTAAATCTCTGCCATCATAGGCAGTTTATCCATCTGGAGACGGAGATGTCATGTATACCCATAGAAACAAAGCAAAACACGACTCAATCTCTGCCATCATAGGCAGTTTATCCATCTGGAGACGGAGATGTCATGTATACCCATAGAAAATATTGGACTGACGAACTGTACAACCATCCCTACAACTCCCTTAAGTGCGTGTGTGTGTGCATGCGTGCGTGCGTGTCCTTTACCTGTGCAGTCTTGAGCTACATACACACTGATGCCTCTGAGGTCGGGCTCTGTCGCCACCTCCACGGCTTTCCTGCAGCACAGACACAGCCACAGCACAACTCAAGACAACATACTGTACAAACGGTCACACATCAGCCTAATCTGAGTCTCTTCTCCATGCCGCCATCCCTCCGCATCCCTTCCACTGCTGTCAGCAGTCTGTCGCTTTGACTCTCTACCTGCCTGCTACATGGTCTCGCTCCCTCTCTCTGCATTTCTCCGCCGCCGTCTTATCTGTCATCGGAGATGAGAAAAGAAGCCAAATCCAAATCAAACTCACTTTTTGTCTTTCTTTTCTTTTTGGCTTGTCTTTCATTTATGGTATTTTTTTAGGGGTGGATAATGCTCTGGTGTTTGGCATAACACCTACGAACGACTAGCCAAGGCTTCTTCCTGTACGCTTTTTAAAAAAAAATCATAATTTGTCTGGCTTTTCTATTTCTATTTCATATATGGCATGTTGCAAGCACAAGAAGGGAGGGAGAAAACAGAACAAGCTATGATGCACCAAGATACACCAACTTGTTCAAATTAACAGATGTCCTTTGATCAGATGTTTTTATGCAGTTTCTGTTCTGCTCTGGGAGTTGTTCCGAATTTACACAAGACAATGCTTTCTGTTACATCAAGTTTTGCTGTAACTGAGGATATTACCCAACCTTTCTCTGTATAATTTGGACAGAACAGATCAGGGAGTAAAATAAAGCCCCAGGAAACTAATGTCTACGTAGATAGCTTGAATTTCATTCAATTTACTCTTTTGCTTATAGACAAGTGGTAAAAACAGTGCACTAGTACAATAGTCAAAATACTGCAATAGATTTCTACATGGTGGACAAAAATGAGTATAGCCAATCATAAGTCACTAAAATCTTTCATCCAACTTAGTTGATTATATGGTAACACTTTATTTTAGGGATACATCTATTAGCACTAATACATACAATGTTAATGCCTGCATAAGTAACTTGTAAGGCATGTACTAAGAAAACGCTATGGCCTACAAGGTCCTTACTAAGGTTAAATTGGTAATAAATCCCTTATTGTGCATGAACCAGACATTTGCGAATAACATGCCTAACAAATGTTTGATTTTGCTTTGTACATACCTTACAAGTTACTTTTACAGGCACATTGTGTGTATTAGTGCTAATAGATGTATCCCTAAAATAAAGTGTTACCGATTATATTATCATCGCACATCATTATTACACCATGGCACAAGATTTCCATTCAATGTACATGTGCATGCAAAGGCTGAGGTCAAGACAGTATGCCAGAGCTGGAGAGAATGGGTAAGTAAGTTCTGCACGCACCTGAGGATGTGCGCCACCACGCCCGGGCCGTACCAGTCCCCGGCCCGCTTCCCTGAGGTTCTGCCCAGCTCCACCAGCCTATGCATGCCCAGCTGGGCCCCCGGCCCGTCCCCGAACCAGGACACCACAGTGCGGTGGTATACCTCCCGGAGGTGGGCGTCTGCTTCTTCCGCTGCTCCTCCTCCTCCTCCCTGGGCGGAGGGGGCGGGCTGGGGGACCAGGGCTCTGTCTCCCTGCAGAGAGGCCTCCAGGGAGGCCACCAGCTTGCGAGCCGCACTGCTGGTCCACGTCTCGGCATCCAGACGCTGGAGGGACAGGGCCTCTGACCAGTTCCAATCTGATTACAGAAGAGGAGAAGACACAAGGATGAGACACTTTGACATGCTAATGTTTTTTCCTGTCTTTTGGGAACTACAGCTATGAAAGTACTTGTATGATGGTAAAAGAAAAAAAAAAACATGGAATGCAGACATCACGGGTAGTGGAGACTGCGGTCATGTAGCAGTTTTTCTAAAATGTTACACACAATTTACACATTTACAAATAACCCATTCCAGAAACTGTATCTACCCAACTCTGAACATTGAAAACGGGTAGTGTAGCTACTCAGTGAAGTCACCTGTGTTAGTACTAAAACATGGCAGGATTTGAATTACTGGGATCCGGGAATCTGGGAGTGAGATCTCGGTTTTTGGCTAAACAAATAACAGTTCTCCAATCTTGTCACCTCTTAAGAAACAACATGTACGAAACAATGGACATGGAAGTTCACACTATGCTTTCCACAGGAATTTAAGTCTCAAAAAGGGTCTTATACAAGTCTGAAAGATAAAAGTTCCTTTGAATTACTACCCTAACCATTTGACACATACATTCGCAATGGGATTTTAATGACACAGAGAAAGAGTGTGAGAGAGGCAATTTCTTTGGGATAAAAGTCCAATTACAGCATTCTGCGGGATCACTATTTCACTTTTACTACACTTTAGCCCCACAAACAGGGTGGGAACCCCGTAATGGCAGGGGTAGGAGTGGTCAGGGCCATAAAAGCAGCCGGACCAGGCACCAAAAAGAATTAGCATAATGACCTTGCTTAGGATGACCACTGTAATTGATCAATAAATAATTTTAAGTGGCCATTAGTTACTTTATTGTGAAGGATTTCTTTAATGGCATATTTCAGAGTCGCCACGAAGAACCAATTCCTGATTAAATATTGTTTTCCATGTGGTAACATAAAACGCGCAAATCTGATCACCTCAGCTGATTGAACCAGCCAGACGTTTTAAGGGTGTAGGTATTACACAGTCACAGTGCGAGAGAGGTCATGGCTAGCACGTCTCTGTCTGCAGCGCACTGACCTTCAAAAATAGTCTATCCCAAACCAGTTTCATTCAACTTTCAGTTTCCGTTTGGCATTACAAGTAAAAAATAAAGGAAGTTTTGGTGAAAACTAGTTATTTGACATATTCGTATAGTAAATAAGAATATGAATAATACACGTAATGGAATAATATGATCACACGAGTATGACTGTATCACTGTAACGCTGTATCACTGTAACGTTGTATCACTGACCAACTTCTTTACCTGGCCAGAATAGCTTGAATAGCTTTTTTTTCAATATATTCAATTTATAATACTGTATATACTATTGTGATATTTCATAATTCGTACTCAGACGATTGATGTATGTTGTTTGTAAAGGCAAAAATTATCTTTTAAACAACATCACAACAACCATCTCTGTGTGACTTAAATTGACTGACATAAATCAAGGATTGGTCCGTTTCCCTTAATATTGGTGCCAGATTCATGCAAACACAGTTTTGGGGCTCTACCTCACCACTAAAAAGGCAAACACTATGTCTGAATTAAAAATCCATGCCGGTCGGGTCCAAAAATGTCTGATTTAACGTGAAATGACCTACTCATTCCACTGAATACCACTCACCTCTTCCAAGGAAGTGAGTGATCAGGGCCTGAGCAAGCATCATCTGCCCTGCTCTCAAGGTGCAGCCCCAGCCACAGTCCGAGGTGAGGGCAGTGCCGAAGAGAGCGGGGAAGTCTTCTCTGTACGAAAGCCAAACTCGCGAGGCAAAGTCCTTGCGGAAGGCCTCCACGTTTCCCATGAGAACGTCATCTTCTTCAGCCGACTGGAAGCTACAGTCTTCTGTGGGGCTTTCTTCATCTTTAGAAATAATGCATAATGACAGTATTATCAGGTGCTGGCACTTCACCTATTTAAGGTTATGTGTTTTTAACACTTTCACAATGGCTATGTCAAATGAAGAATGTTGTATCAATATTTAGGCCTATTGACTATGTTACGGTATATGAATATTTAAGCCCAGTGACAGGCAATGTATTTTTGGGGTTAACCCTTACCTTCAACTTTGAAATGATAGCACTTTCCAAGAAGAAAGACAGGAGAATTTCTACTGAATGAGGTTTTGGACTTCAGGGCCCAGCCTGAAATAATAATTTACTGCATTATATCAAAGACTCCAGGGGGGGCATTCAGCGGAGGGCATTCACCAAAGAGAGAGAAGAAAAGAAAGAACACAAGGAAGAATGTGTAAAAAGAATGAATGAAAGAAAGAAAGACAAAAAAAGACAGACACAAAAATTGATTGCCACATTTAAGTCATTACAAATACATTCAAGTGCATGTCATGTGACAGACTGATGACTGTCCAGAATCCTTAAGTGACCCTTGGTCAAACTGGAAGTGCTCTTTGTCATAGGCCTACATGCTTTGTCCATGAGGTTGATCAAATTTAGTTGCACTGACCATGGATGATTAATGGCATTATGCAGTGACTTCAGCTATTTACTCACTTACGGCATTTCACATTTAATTATGCCAGACAGATAGTGATGGAAGTAATTTCAGTTAGGCCTACTTCTTTACTTACTGTATTTTACATTGTGCCATGCCGACACAAATTTTGACTTCAGTTTCTCCACCTCGTCATTCCCTTTTTCCATTTTGACCGCCGTGGTCGTGAAGAACCCATCACAACTAAAGTTGAACAGAGGGTTATTATTTAACAACCTGCCATTCTAGTACAGACTGCCCACAATGTTTCATCAGCCAAGGGACATCATCAGAGATTTTTTTATACAGGAAGAACTTCATGGGAGTGGGACTGACGTTCTATAGCAAAATACGTTCTGTAATGAGTGAAAAGAACGTCTAGCAAAAAAGAAACAGAAAGATCATCACACTGATCAGACTGAAAGATCAGACTGGTCACATGTTTACACAGATGCCTCTGTTCGTGACAGCAATGAGTGTCCCAACGTCATGATATGCATAACGTACACATATATGTTCAACCAGAGACGGTTTAGATCCTATCAAAATCTCTGGTTCAACGACAGCAGCGTATACTTCAATGGTAATGTAAATAGCTTGACAGCTAGGCTACTCAGCTGATAGTTAGCTCACTGTAGCGAGTACCTCAGGGAAAAATCCAAACGAGTTTCCCCTTAAGTACACAGGCCAAATCTCCCATATCACACATAATGAAAACCCTTTCAGAATGCTACTCCTTGATATTTAGAGGAGCGAAAAATGCGGAGAGATATTAGCAATACTTACAGCCAGCAATGCTTTGCACTTTCAGCTCTTCTGTTTACATTTGAGGAACATAGCTGAACACCATAGACATCCTGCTTTGGCAAGTAACCCGGAAGCATGTAGTTTTTCCATAGACATCTGAGTGGCTGGTGTGCATCAGAGCATAACATTGGCGCCATCTAGAGGCCATACAGGCTCATCAAGACCTGAGTGAAAATACAATGGGTATTTCTCAAAACCTAGGCCGTGTCTCAAATGCCGCACTAAAGACCTCAGTGTACTGTGGCCTGTGGCTGTGTCTCAAATGACACATTTTTGTCAGTGCACTGACAGTCAGTGCACAGTGCACACAGTGCACTGAGGTCTTCAGTGCATAGTGTTGTGGAACAATGGGGCACCTAAGTCACGCCCTTCTACTTCCGATCCATGGGGCTGGAGCGAGTCAAGCTAAATCCTCATCCTGTTTGGCATGTGTTCCGGATTTCACATATGATGACAGTGAATTTGAAAGGTTTGGATTTGCGTCGTAAGACCACTCATTTTCGGCACGCAAGAAACGTTATTTTAGCTTTTGTGTAAAACTGTGTTGGAGACTACACGTGCGCCTCGCACATCTGACGTGAACCGAGGCACAGCCAACCCTACCGCTGCACCGTGGCTTAAGTGGCTGCACGTCGGACATGCGACGTCTGTTGTGTAGTCCAAATAATTAAACATTTGTTCACACACACAACTCAAAAATCGCTTGCCAAGTTAAGTCAACAAGCACACCATTGGTTGTTATTAATTTCTGAGGCACAGCATATGTGTGATCGACGGGGAAATGCGAGGTGGGTCGGAAAATAGCTTTGATCAGTCCATTACAGCCCAGTCAAAAGTTTTGCGTTGCCAGCCCCACAAGCCGCCCGGAAGGGGTGGAGACTTAGGTGCCCCATTAGAGCACTACGCACTGTGCCCTCGCTGGAAGAGACGGCCGGCTGAGCATGGCATTAGCTCGCCAAAATATGAGTTGGCTACTGTTTAAAATGCACGGCGTCTGGTGCTTGTATTTCCATTTCCTTCACCCCAAAGGACAACAATCACACATACAATACTTTGATTGGCATGAAAAGGTTGGTGTCCCATCAACATTACTTACAGAATTAGGAGACTGATGTTGACCACACTCTTCTACTGAACTGAATGCCACATTTCCTCCGTGTCATTGTCAACATGGCCGCCGTTTAGTGCGTGCATTGTCCATGGCTGTCTCAAATGCCGCACTTGTGCACTTCGTGCACTGTTTTTCAGTGCCTAGGGCGCTCCCGCTGAAAATTTCAGTTGAGGCAGTGCACTGAAAGTGCCAGGATGATCCCCTAACAATGGCGGGAAAATGCAGTGCTTGAATGATGGACACTGCACGCATTAAACGGCGGCCATGTTGACTATGACACGGAGGAAATGTGGCAGTCAGTTCAGTAGAAGAGTTTGGTCACACCAACCTTTTCATGCAAACCAAAGTATTGTTTGTGTGATTGTTGTCCTTTGGGGTGAAGGACATGGAAATAAAAGCACCAGACGCTGTGCATTGTAAACAGTAGCCAACTCATATTTTGGCAAGCTAATGCCATGCTCAGCCGTCACTTCCAGCGAGGGCACAGTGCATAGTGCTCATATTGTTCCACAACACTATGCACTAAAGACCTCAGTGCACTGTTTCATAACAATAAATAATTGTTATATCTTGATTCAGTGAGATTGGTATCAAGGACCTCATGGTTGGTGAAGCATTAATTGTGAGGCATCTTGCATAGAAGTACGGCATCAAGTGAGGGACACCCGGAGAGTGTGAAGCGCAATGGTCCACTCTCTCTGCTTAACTTAAGTGGCTATAACACAAATTTTACATTACATTACATTACATTTTTAATTGTTTTGGATAGGGGATCATTCTTAACTTTTTTTTCTTTTAAGTCCAAAATAAATTGTCTTTTTTTGGTTTACAGAAGCATCCTGGGAATTTCTATGTATTGTAAGTCTTTTCATATGACATGTTTTTCAAGGTATCCTGAAAGATACATGTAATCGTTCTTGCTTTTTACACTTGTAGATATCTTTGGTGCAATAAAAGTGTGTTTTTTACTGTATTATACAATATATATTGCAAACAGAACATTAAAGCACACCTCACTTATACCAACTTTTGAACAAAATTGTTTTCACATTTAGACATCAGCAATAAGGACATATTGGTTCACTGCAAAAATGGCCTTACAAATTCAAGAAATAAACACTTACCTTTGGGAAAGGACCAGAAATAACACACCATCTCATCTGAACTCATCCACAGTTGTCTTGGAAACATAAATCGCACCAAATGAGAATGGCAAAGTCAACAGAATCATTAATTGTTTTCCTGCATAAGTGTAAATGTGGTTTGACAAAGACAATATGCTGCACTGCTGCAATGTTGTTGGTAAGCCCACCTGTAGGTAATGCCTCCTGAGCATCGAGAATCAGATGTGAAGCAATACATCGCAACCATCAATTTTCTGGATAAAACTCAAGTAAAGGTGTGGAGTGGAACACCCAATTACCGCTAACCACCTATTATCGCTGAAAAAAACAGCCATTGAATGCTCAATCAATTTATGATGTTCACATTCTTCATTCAACAAGTCACGTATGAGGTTCATGCAAGATGTGAAATACAGTACAGAAACCACATGTGATTAAACATGCACAGTAAATGTTGCGGTGTTAATTCAACACTTAAAAAGTTCAATTAAGTCCAAACGATGTCAAATCAACTCTCTAAGTGTTAAATGAACACTGCAGAATTTATTGTGTTGCATTACATCCATTTGTCATTCATGTTACCTTGTGCCATTTACAGTACATGGACACATGCCTCATGGAGAAGGGAGGGAGAGAAGGAGGTAGAGAGGGTGGGAGTCGATGTTTCTATGTCTATGTTTCTGTGTCTGAGAGTCAGGGCTTGACATTTAACGCTTTCCGACCACTGTGGCTAGTGGATTTCCAGAGTCACTAGCCATCCAGCTATTCTACTAGCCACAAATTTGATCTTTTTTATTGTGACGCTGTACATCTAACCTCAGAAGATGAGGTGCTTAAAGTGCATGAGTGCAAAGCTTTCTACATGGAAATAAAACAAATAGAAACTGAGAAACTACATTTTTTCTTGAACTTATACAAACAATTGAAACACAAGGCGCAAAGTGCAGAATATACGCTATTCTGATATGTCTTACCATAGAATAAGTTACCTGCCAAATTGGCTAGTGACACTGAAATTGTTACCAGCCACAGCCAAGTTTTACCAGCATTTGGCCGGTTGGCAGGTGCCAGTGTCAAGCCCTGCTGAGAGTGTGTGTAAGGTTGAGAGTGAGAGCGAGTGCATGGGAGTTCACTTTTGTGTTCGAGAAAGGAGAGAGCTGTGGGTGTTACTGTTGGAGACTCCAGCACCAATGACTTAAGAAAACGGCACAGACAGCCTCACACACATGCATGCCTAAAGGGCTCTCAGCTCTAACTTCACAAATACACACACACACACACACACACACACACACACACACACACACACACACACACACACACACACACACACACACACACACACACACACACACACACACACACACACACACACACACACACACACACACACACACAGTATGCTTAATCGCAGATGTGAAGAGCACACAGGCGGGAGAGACACATTCATGGACTGAGCTGGATTTGCAAAGGGAACTGTCTATTTTATGGCCATGGAAATCACATGCCAGGACGTTGAAAACAGACATTGCGTTATTCAAGACACCATCATCACCATCACTCTCACCAGCTTTGGACAACAAACCTGTCACAAGGTAAAGTTAACTACGTTTGCTTACTGTAAATTTAATGTGCTTGGTGGTGTGAAGATGCAAGCCAATCTAACATTTATTTCCAATGTTTATTAATGGGTTCTCTATGTTGTCTTTTTTTAGGACATACAGTAGTTGTCTGTGTTGCATTTTAGTCTAAGTATGCACATACACGTACTCAGCTGCAGTATACGGGCTATCCACCAGTGTCAGTCCAAAAACCTCTACTCAGATAACATCTGTAACATCCTATTTGCTGTACTTGTCAAAACATCTCTGTGTAGTCATGGGAACGCTATGTAAACAGGATTGCATAAAATCCTGACACTTCAAGCTCCGTTTCTATTCTAGCCTACTTATTGTGTGACTGGTTGCATGTCCTTACACACTACACTCAAGTGTGTCTAAGTCGGATATCGATCCACAAGGATTTTTAAAGACCAAGACTGATCATATGTCTGATGTGACAACCAGGTTTCCCTAAATTTGGTATGTCTTTGTTTACTCTGTCACCTTCTCGTCTTGTTTACTTGTTGATATTCTGTTTTTGTAAATTACTTTGGAACACAGTTACTATATGTAATGTAATGCAATGTGTACTGTATCAGCAGAAGGCATCTCAAAATGTTACCTCAACATTACATAGGCATCTTGAATTATAAGTTTCATAATATCATCAAATTGATACATTTGACAAAGACCATGTGCTGCTTTCACAGTCATGCATCATCACAGGTGGCCCTTACTGTAACAAGACAGATGGTGTTAATGTTGTGGACTCTGAACATCTGTTTCTTGGAGGGCTGATTGCATTCCTAGACACAGTCTTTTATTGTACTCATGCAGATACACCTTGTGTTTATGGGTGTGTGTGTGTGTGTGTGTGTGTGTGTGTGTGTGTGTGTGTGTGTGTGTGTGTGTGTGTGTGTGTGTGTGTGTGTGTGTGTGTGTGTGTGTGTGTGTGTGTGTGTGTGTGTGTGTGTGTGGATAGTGTTGCTCAATATGTGTTATTGTGTTTCTGTGCTGTTCTTTTTTCCTTTTTTAAACTATGTGTCAAGTTCATGATGTGTGTGTGCGTGTGTGCGTGTGTGCGTGCGTGTGTGCGTGCGTGCGTGCGTGCGTGTGTGCGTGCGTGTGTGCGTGCGTGCGTGCGTGCGTGTCCCTGTGCTTGGTCATGTTTGTGCATGCATGCTGCTGTGTAATGTCTGTGTGTTAACAGATGCCCATATGTTTCCATGTTCGGGCCCACTCCCCTGAGGATCTGTAAAGGCAGATCTAATGACCCAAGTTTCTCTCTGACACAATTATTTGCCGGTGAGTTCATCACTGAGGAATGTATTAGCACAGGCAGGAGACGGCAGAACACAAAGTGTAGTGTAGTGTAGTGTAGTGTAGCTCACTGATGGCTCTCTCCGGGCCGGTCAGGGCTGTACTCACGCAGTGCAGCCTGAGAGAGGGGAGGTGGGCGGAGGCAGGGGTGCCCACAGGGGGGAGACAAAGGGGACAGTTGTCCTGGGGCCCAGGGAGAGAGGGGGACCAGAATTGGGTCCTCATTACATTGTATCTATGGGGCTGGAGGGGCCCTTTCAGATGATTTTGTCCTGGGCCCGGCCAAAGCTGTCAGCGCCCCTGGGCACAGGATTATGGGAGTGATGTGAGGTGGCGAGAGGACTGTTGTGGTTGCAAGCAAGAGACAAAATTTGACAAATATGTAGGCGCAATGTGTGTCGTCAACATGTTTTCTTATGCAAACATCCAGTATGCATGGTAGGCCTACCATCTGTGACACACACACAGGATCAAAGGATGGGGAGGGTTGTTGATATTAAAGTTTTAGTGAGAGCGGGGCCATTGTGGGAGACTTTGTTTTACTTGAAGGAATTCCTCAAAGAACACTCATCTGGTTCTCTGAAGAACCTAAACGTTTTTAGAAGGATTCCAGAAGTTCATCAGAATGGCAACTGAGGGTTCTTTGATGAACCTTGTAATTTTTACAGTGTCAATACTAGTTTCATGAGCTTTGCATGTGTTGTGCAAAACATCTCCCCCCTCCTGGATGATTCAGCTTCTCCATCTGTCCCTGCTGAGAGATTCTTTGGCAAGGAGTGGAGTGGGAGAGACGTAATGCAGATGATTCCCCAGCATCGTGTCTCCTCTCTGAAGCACATGGTCTTTTATGAGTGTTGGTCTTCGCAGCCTGATGGCCTATTAAAAGTCCCATGAATAAGATCTCTCAATTTTAAACTTACCAGGACAGGGAAGGTACAATGCAATAACCAAAGCTGTTGTGAGTTCATGATGTCATATAGTGGACTCGATTATTTTTAGTTGGTAATGCAGTTAAAGTTATTCAAGGTGCCACATATGGACATTGGATCACACTTCCTGAGTGCAACTGTAAAATCCAATGTCAAAGGAATACTTGAAAGTCTTCTTGGCCATGGTAAATATTACTGGGAAAAAGGAAAAAAGCAACACCAGTGTAATTTTTTCACACTGGGTCTTTGCTGCAATGTCAGAATGTTCTGAAAACATCTCCCTCATGGCTGAGGGAGCTTCTCCATCTGTCCCTGCTGGGAGTTTCTTTGGCAAGAAGTAGACTGAGAGAGATGTAATGTTGATGATCTCCAAGCATATGGTCTTTTATGAGTGTTGGTCTTCTCAGCCTGATTCACTAACTGGCTTACACATTTTATTTGCTTTGAGGACTACGGTCACATACTTTCAAAAGTTTAGCAAAACCACACTTTACCCCAGCCACACTTTTCACTGGAATCTCATTGCAATTTCAGTTTTAGTTTAAAATCAGTTCATTGTCGCGTTGCACTCAGAGTTTGAAATGAATGCAACAAATGTGCAATTTGATTTTTGAATTGTGGAACGAACAAATGTATTGGCAACAAATTACATGATATACATTACATGGCATAACTTAGCCTACTTGTACATAGGCTACATACCAAGAATGCAGTGCAGATACCTTTGACATTACTTGCGCATCTACACTGATTTGTTCACCGAGTAAAATTCTTGAAGAACTGGGGGGAAATCCTTTCTACTCAAAGGTCAAAAGTCCAACGTAAGATTTCTCTTGTCTTCCTCAACCTTGTAGGGAAGAGAAGGGATAAAATAACATCCAAAGCTGTTGTGAGATTGGACCCGATTAGTTGTTATTAGTTACCTCATAAGTTAGTGATTAGTTAAAGGGACAGTTTGGTCAATTTCAACATGCAGTTGTAATGCTCACACTACCCTGGACTTGTCAGTGCCTGAGATTTTTTTTTCTTCTTCTTCAGCCGTTTCCGAGATCCTGGTCATTGTAATAGGGGCAGCTCTTTGTTTACATTTCAAAAAAAACATTTTTATTTATTCCCAAAAACATCCAAAAGGTTATAAAACATCAGCAGACAACTAGCAAACAGCAGTACCTTTTGGGAAAATATTAAGAGTTGGCCTATGTTTCATTTTTTAAAAATGTAAACAAACGCTGCCCCCATTAGAATTGCTCATATCTCGGAAAGGGCTGAGCCGAAAAATGTGGCATCACCAGGTACTGACAAGTCAAGGGTAGCGTGAGCAATACAACTGCATGTTGAAATTGACCAAACTGTCCCTTTAAGGTAGGGCAACGCATTTTTATAGTGAATACCTACAAAATTGTTTCACAATGGACTGTAATGCCAGAATGTCCTGAAATGCTCTGGGTCTTCATTTCACACTTGTGTAATGTCTCTTCCTCCTCCGCACAAGATAAGAAATGTTTTTCCTCTATTTTTGAACGAAGTGAATGAAAAATGTCAGTGAGAAGAGAAAGAGAGGGAGAAAAACATGCAATTTGAAACTTTGAATCACTCTCAATGTCTTCATAGAGGGAGTTGGTGAAATGCTTTAGAATTATGCTAATATAATTACCTTGCTTAACGAAATACTTTCAATGTGCCATGCTTTTTAATAAGATATTTCATTACACTTTTTTGTATTTGACATATTTGTCAGGCTAAGCAGCCAGTCACGCTGCCTCTAGCTCTCATATCAACCTGACACCATAAAACTATTATCATCTTGTCATGTCACCAGCATAGCAAATGTCTTACTAAAGAATCTCTGTAATTTTGCAGTAATGGTATGATGTCATATTACATTTTTGTACAAACATAGACTAAATGGTGTGCACTAATGAGGCTCCATAGTGCCTTGTCAGTAATATTACATTTTTGGTCATTTCTTTTAAAAAAAAAAATCTTTAATTATTTTTGTCTTTTAAACTTTATTATGGACAGGACAGTACGAGAGGTGGACAGGAAGCTAATGGGGAGAGAGACAGGGAGGGGTCGGCAAATGGCCCGGGCCGGGAATTGAACCCGGGTCAGCCGCATGGCAGGCGAGTGCCCCACCGGATGGCCACGGCAGGGCCACATTTTTGTGATTTCAATGGGCCAATGCGGTGTCTTGTCTACACCTACTAGCAGAGATAATAAGATTCTCCCTGTACTCTCTCTGGTACTAGGATGCGTAGACTTCATGGATACACAGAAGGCCTAATACAACATTCATGCCGCTTCATGTTGCAGGCCTGACGACAGTATGTGGCTGCTGGTGAGCTTGGTGTGCCTGTGCCAGTGCACGGCTGGCCAGCTGCTGGAGACCAGGCCAAGAGTGTCCACACCCCGCTACATCTGCAGCGTCCCTGGCTCACCTGGTTCGCCAGGTAAACCAGGCCCAGTGGGAGCACCAGGGGAGTCCGGCATCACCGGGATCCCGGGCAGAGACGGCAGGGACGGCAGGAGGGGAGAGAAGGGACAGAAGGGGGAAGTAGGTATGACATCCATGGACCTAAGTTATTGTTTAACCCCTTAGCACAGAGCCTTTGTTGTAACCTTACTGTTACCAAAATTCTATTGGTTACTTAAGGCTCTCAATAATGCCATAGCAATGAAAAAGTAGAGGGCTGGAGGGCTGCGGCGTTCAAGTGGTAAAACTGGTGGTGGTTAGAAGGTGCTCTTTGGCCAAGACGTAGAAAATATCAAAAAAAGGCAGGACGCCAAGGCACTCTTCTTAGATAAAACCGCTTTATTATAAAGGCTAGTTCATGTTTGAACTTAAATAATTAAAAATACTGCCACTGCCAACATGTTTCGGCCGCTACAGGGCCTTCATCAGGGCACAAGGTGAATCAAGCAGCAATCAAAAGTTTTCATTCTCCTACTCTGGTTAAAAATATTCCTTTTGGCCAATTCCAGAGACTACGAAGAATTTGCAATAATGATCAGGAGTTCAGTGTTAAAAGCAAAGAAATGTACGGCCGTTTCAAGGAAAGGGGCTATCCCCAAAAAACATTGGATTTGTCTCTTAGTAGAGCAACTTCCTTAGAGCGTCAGTCTCTACTTAAAAGAAAGCCTATGGTTACAAATAAAGAGAGAGTATACTCCACATGTTACAGTACTCAGGCTGAAGGAATACGAAGGATAATTAAAAGGAATTGGCACCTTTTCGAATGTGATGATCTGTTAAGTGATGTGTTTCAAGATCCCCCAGTGTTCTCTTTCAAAAGAGCTCCTACACTGGGTGATAAGTTAGTACACAGTCACCTCCCGGCGAGACGTTCCAAAACCTTTAGTGTCCAAGCAGTACAATTAAGTCACCCTGATCACACGAAACCACAAAAAAACATTTAATTAAGTTGCAAAACTTGAGTATGTTGTGACATTTTAAGGTGAGTGAATATTTACTAGTGTGCTCACACAACAAACCTACACAACAAAACATTTAATTTAATTGCAAAACTGAGAATTTTTTACATTTGAAATGCTCGCAGTGTGTTGCTTTCTATGTGGGAGGAAGGACAAACGCCGACTTTCAGGATAGACTTGCTGAGCATAGATTATGCTAAAGTTAAAAATCTTATGACTTTCGATGCCATGGATAAAACATTTTAAGGACATACATAATGATAAACTTGCAACTTTTTCTGCATTAGGTATTGATCATGTCCCCCTCTCTCCTAGGAGAGGAGACAGACAGAAGATGTTGAATCAGAAAGAGGGTCGCTGGATACATAGGCTCAATGCCATGCGTTTCCCTGGTCTTAATGACAATATAGACATGATATCTTTTCTTTGAACCATAGAGCTTTGTAATGTTTTTTCTTTTCAGTAATGGGATACTCTCTATGTATTTAACATTTTTAAGACTGCCACTGGCAGCTTTCTATTGTTGTGGTTGTTTGTATGTACCTTGCAGCTCTGCAGGAGCAGACTCCGCCTACGTCACCTTGAGTCAATCAGCTGTGTTTGATTAGTGTGTTTGAGACTCTTGTGTGATACACTGCTTGATTCACCTTGTGCCCTGATGAAGGCCCTGTAGCGGCCGAAACATGTCAGTGCAGTATTTTAGATTATTTAAGTTCAAACATGAACTAGCCTTTATAATAAAGCGGTTTTATCTAAGAAGAGTGCCTTGGCGTCCTGCCTTTTTTTGATTTTTTTTTTATGCCATAGCAATGTTGTTATGATGTAGTTGAGTATTTCCAGTAAATAGGGAGTAGGCCCAGCGGTGACCCCATCTGCAGTAAGAGGCTACAAAGAATCTATTCAAGACCTTGTTCATAAATACTATATGGATATTTTTGTAAATGCATCGGTTTTGGCCTCTTGTTTACATGTAAGTAGGTAAGTGAGTTTTATTTCTTACAAATATCAGTTTTAGGGAGCACCTTTCTCAATGTTTTCATTTGATCCACTTGCCATTTTGAATACATCCCTAGTTTTACTTTCAAGTAGAATCCATAACCTCTGGAATCCAGCACCTTTACTTTCAAACAACCTCAGGTAATAGAATGAAGATTTAGTGTAAAAATGGTAATGGGGTTATTTAAGGCCATATGAGTCTCCACATTGTGGCCAATTCTGGGCAGGTAGCATGTCTGCTTTTAAACCATCTTCCCTTACTGTATTATATCCACTTCAATTTGTTCCAATCCTGACCCTAATCCCTGCCTGGACAGGGCAGAAATCTCTACTTTCGTAACGCCAGTGCCAAGGCATTTCCATAGCCAGATACAGTATGACAACCAGGCTTTTTGCTGAACTGAAAGTTCAAACACAGTTCTGCTTTGTATAAACATCGCCAGGCCCAGCCCTATTCAGACAAATGCATTCGTACAAGCGGAAGATGTAATGTTTGGAATCCCATCTGGAACTTTTGACTGGCACCGTATGTAAGCCTTTATGTGAGGTCATTAATTTGTGTGCGCTGCCACAACACATCAAACTGACTATGGAAATAAATCATCACATACCCACATATCCCTCAAACACACACACACACACACACACGCATTCTATTCATACCTCCCATTCTCCATACATGCAAGAACATGCAGTTGATGGAAACAATACTATTACTTCATGTCCCGATAATGGTATGTGAATGTTGTGATGAACTTTTGAATGAGGGATGATGGAACACTTTTTTCCATATACTGTAAACATATTTTTTCTCTGGACATTATATACACCCAACCCAACTGTCATATTGACACATACCTACTGCCACATCATTTCAAAGTTCAGTACCTGAAACTGAAACTGAAAAAAGTATAAGTTGTCCCTCTACCCAGTCAACCTTGTATTGTGATGGGGGTTGATGTTCTCATCTGTTGTTTTTTGTGTTCCGGCAGGGGTAAAGGGAAAAGTCGGCCCAACGGGTAGACTAGGGGAGCGAGGCGAGCGAGGTCCACAGGGAAAGAGAGGCCAAGGCGGGGACGGCGGCGAGCCGGGGCCCCTGGGCCCCCACGGCCCCCTGGGCGAGAAGGGGGACAAGGGCCGGAGGGGCCCGCCGGGCAGCCCTGGCATCTGCAAGTGCGGCAGCCTGGTGCCCAAGTCGGCCTTCTCCGTTGGCATCACCAGTAGCTTCCCGGCCGAGAAGACACCCATCAAGTTCAACAAGGTGCTCTTCAACGAGGGCGACCATTACAACCCGCAGACGGGCAAGTTTATCTGCGCCTACCCGGGTGTCTATTACTTCTCCTATGACATCACGCTGGCCGACAAGCACTTGGCCATCGGCCTGGTGCAGAACGGTGAGTACCGCATCAAAACCTTTGATGCCAACACGGGGAACCATGACGTGGCGTCTGGCTCCACCGTCATGTACCTCAACCCGGAGGATGAGGTGTGGCTGGAGATCTTCTACAAGGACCAGAACGGGCTATTCTCCGATCCCGGCTGGGCCGACAGCCTGTTCTCCGGGTTCCTGCTCTACGCCGACACGAACTACTTGGACACTCTGTCGGAGGATTATGCGTAGTGTTGTGGCGTAGTGTAGATCTCACCACTCATAGAACCGAAATGCAGCTCATGGGGAAACTGTTCATAGTAATCTGATGCATTACCATGTGCTCACCTTTGCAAAATCTCCAAAGACTGCACTGACAATAATTTGCTGCACCACAGGCCGACACAGTACTTTCTGCGTCAACCAAATAATTTGAATCATCTACCCTCTGTACATCCAAGCTTCATGTAAAGAATTATTTATTCATTTGATAAACCATATTATGAAAAAAAGACAGAATGAAATCTTTATACTGTATATATGAAGATGATTTATTTTGTGTTTTGTATGTTGTTGATTATTATGAGTATTATAGATGTGTACATATACAGTACATTAACAGTACATTTGTAGTGCACTACAGTTCGGGTGAAGACTCATTTTGTAATAAAAGTATATTTACTGTACCTCTCAAAAGTTTTCTCTTGAATCTTTCATTACGCATAATTGTTTTTGTAGTAGGCCGAGGCCTTGTATTATTTCATTGTCCCATTGGAGCAGTTGGACTTTTAGCCCATTTGCAATCAAACACGACAACAAACCCTCAGCTACTTATCTCACTGTTGCCACACCAGCAAAACCAAAGGAGCATTTCCAAATACTCTCGCATCTGTTTCTCAATCCCTATTTGGTAGGTCACAGCGAGCTCACAGGACACTGCCATGCAGGATGTGGGTGAGTGCTAAGGATTAATGGAGCAGTATGAAATCCTGTGGAACAGACTGAGAATGGGACATTCACAGTTTATGATTATGATTAAATGATAACATGCATGCACATGCAAAGGAGAGGGAGGGCATCATGGATAATTAACTCTGCACAATGCATTGATTATTGTGTGTGCGCGTGTGTGCACTATGCATGAACCAAACTTCAAGGGAATCCTCTGTCAGGGCCATGATGTGTGGGTGCTTAGCTCTCTCTCTCTCTCTCTGTGTAAAAAGAGGCAGGGAGGGAAAAAAGACCTGGATTTTATTGCCGTCAACTCTGGGTGGGTGTTTGGCCTTCTCTTTGTGGGAAAATGAGAGTCTGCCAATATGTTCAGCTTTCTGGCAAGAAGTAGCTACATAGCCTATTTCCACAGAGAAAAGCCATTGGTGTTCTTGTCTCTATATAAATAAGCTAATGAATTATTATGCGTTTTGAAGTCATTACGTAATTTCCATGAGTAAAATCACATGTCTTATGAAATAATTTGATTGTGATTAATTGCATTTTCACAACAATAATCACCTATTGAACTGAATGGGTTCTTTTTTTTAACACATGCTCAGTGTGCACCAATGAAATTTATTCAGATGAAGTCAGAACAAGAAGATATACAAACACTTTTCAGTTACATAGAAAAAAGTACACCATACATGTGTGCAGAAACAATTTACACAACTAACTGACAAACTTTCAGAGCACAAAAATGAGCAGCAGATTAGTATAAGGAGTTGTAGGATCTGAGCAGCACTATTTTTAAAACTAATGCAAGAAATAAGAATATATTACAAACATATACAAATCAGCCCACTTGAAAGAAAATCCTGCACACAGACCATTCCACCGCTCTCTCCAAAACACAATGTCTCAGTACCAGACCTTCAAGGTCTAAAACTGGAACGCTGCTCGTTCAAGAAAATCTCCTACACACCTGAAAACTGATGTGTGTGAGTAAATCACAAGTTAAGTCCAGTAAGCCCTCTTCCTGTCAAGGGACTTTGGTGTGTGTGTGTGTGTGTGTGTGTGTGTGTGTGTGTGTGTGTGTGTGTGTGTGTGTGTGTGTGTGTGTGTGTGTGTGTGTGTATCTTGTCATGACTTTGCTCAGCTAGGCCCTGTATAGCCTCCTCATGTTTGCTTGCTGCACCAGGTACTTGCTGCCGGAGGGGATGAGGAAGAACCCGCAGAGACTCTCAGGAAATCACTAAAGGCCCAGAGACAGAGGAGGAAGAAGATGGTATGTGTTCATGGTAGTTAATGAGTGGCACAATTGCACACACAGCAATCCATTTATGTATAGCCTACATTTACAACACGTCATATCATAATTCAAAAGTTAAGAGGTTTATAGATGCTATCTCAACTAAATTTACTCAACTATCTCAACTAAAGTCTATTTCAGTGTGTCTGTTTAATAGATGCATAAAGTTATGTCTAACTGATATAGTAAAACTTTTTTTTACTATCTTTCAAACAAAGTTTGATCTTTTACCTGCCATGTATGTTTCGATGGTATAGCTAAGTTTTACTATAACAGTTAGACATGTCATGATGAACGTCATACATCTATTTCAGTCTGTGTCAGATGGCGCATTAAGTACAAAATGTGCTAATGTTTGTTTAACCCCTTAAAGGATAACGCCAGCCAATTTCAACATGCAGTTGTAATGCTCACACTACCATGGACTTGTCAGTACCTGAGATTTTTTTTTCCAGTCTTTTCCGAGATCCTGGTAATTGTAATGGGGGCAGGTGTTTGTTTACATTTAAAAAAAAAACAATTTTATTTATTCCCAAAAACATCCAAAATCAACAGACAACTAGCACACGGTGATACCTTTTGGGAAAATATTTGGAGTAGGCCTTTAAGACTTTTTAAAATGTAAACAAAGGCTGCCCCCATTAGAATAGCTCTTGGAAAGGACTGTGCAAGAAAATGCAGCATCACCGGGTACTGACAAGTCAAGGGTAGCGTGAGCAATACAATAGCACCATTTCACCATTTCATAGAGCTACTAGTTCTAGAGACCTTCAAGCTCTAAAACTGAAACGCTGCTCGTTCAAGAAAACAGCTAAATGGAATGCAGGATTCTTTTTTTTTACAATTGTCTGATTAGATCTCCTACCCACCTGCCAGCTGATGTGTGTGTGTGTGTGTGTGTGTGTGTGTGTGTGTGTGTGTGTGTGTGTGTGTGTGTGTGTGTGTGTGTGTGTGTGTGTGTGTGTGTGTGTGTGTAACTCACAAGTTAAACATGTACAAATGCTTACCCACCGTGAGTACACACCTAAAGGCAGGGCCTCTTGGCCTGTAGTGACTGCTGTTCTTTGAGGGGTTCCCTCTTGCGAGACAAGTCCTTTGGGTCAGCAGCCTTTTCTGCAGATTTCACTTGACCATCATTTTTCTGGACGGCGTGTTTCTCAGTCCAGCTTTTGGCTTTCTCCAGATAGACCTGCTTGTTGTACTTGAATTCAGACGAGATGTCAGCCATGAGGGGGTCATCTGGGTTGGGCTCAGCCATGAGCAGCTGAATGGAGGTGAGAACTGTAGAGATGTTCAGAGACGGTCTCCAGGCTCCCTTGGGTGGTAGTTTGAGTGCGTCCAGGCAAATGCGTCCTGCGTTGTCAATGTTAGGGTGATAGATTGGAGTCAGGAAGCGCATTTTGGGTGGTTCAAAAGGATACCTTTCAGGTATTTTGATCTCCAGACTGAACACACCTCCTTCGTATGGCGTGTTGGCACCTCCAACAATCAGAGCTTGAAGATCATCAATTCGGTCATCCGACTGCCAACAAGATATTCCCGATGGTGGCTCGGTCGAGAGCATTTGTAGTTCACGTTTCAGGCGAGTAGTCCTCTGCATGTTCAGCTTCAAAGTAAAGGAGTTGCACAAAATACGCTGGCTAGGCTATGTGGTCTTCGTCTTGGATGTGAAACTAGCAAGGCACGCAAACTAGAGCTAGTCAACTCGACTCTCAAAACGGCATGCAGCGCTGAACACAGGTCTTTTAGCCCAAGTTTCCGATTAAGAAGATAGGTACCAATAACATAAGTCTGAACTCTGAACACAATTTAAGTTTTCACTTCACAAAACCTCTGACCACGGGTCATTAGCCTACCAGTTTCGAATCTCCCCGCGCTCAGTGTGCGCGCGACCTCTCCGCCAAGCTCCCCGTCTACGTCATTGACTGACACCTACCTTCTTCAATGGTAAGACGATTTATCAGAACCATTGTGGTCGTCTGTCGCCTCCCACCCAATACAGGTCTGTGCTCCCACCATTGCCTCCCACTAAACTGAATACAAGGTTGGTTGCAGTGTAGTTTTCATCCGTTACCAGGCAGCGGTAAGAAGCCAATTTAACACAACTGTTTTACTTTTGGATTATGTGACAAACGTTACTGAAAGCAAAATGCATGCTTTTTATTGGCGTTATGTCCATCAATTCCTTGGCCTTGTCGAAGTGTCCTGTTGTGAGAAGTAGCGGACTAGCCAGTTGCTAAAAAGCCCTCAGTGTTTTGAAAGTGGCGTTACAGCAAGCCCTATTGAGATATCGGGTTAACATAATACCATGATTTGCTGTTTTGCCTTTGCTTTTGTGCCCCTGGCTGTCAGTCAAGTTGCTTCGATGTTATAACTGGTGTATGTTACTTCTCTATTGTTCAATGTTGCCAGTTGTGCCGCTTCAACACGCGCTATGTTACAATGTTTCTCTACACAGCCTTAGATCCTCTTTCACTGTGTTTTGCCTTGCAAGAGGATTGTGAGAAGAAGCCATATGCCTGAAGTGCACTGGCCAAGATGACAATTGTCCTGTAATCTGAAGAAGATTACCACCATGGCTGATACCCGGTAAGACATAATTATTACTGGGCCTACCCTCCACTATTTTGGAGGTATTGATAGAACTATATTTGATTAAAAAATGATAATTTAGTACGTTATCTCTGTTAGTGTGGTTTGCGCAAGGTGCATAATGCATTAGTGGGTACTGTGTAATGAAAGTGCAACAAATGATTTATTACAAACTCACGTACACTAGGGTCACTACTCACTGCATAGCCCAATAGCCTATTTAACTATAAACTGTGACATAGCCTACGATGACCCCTGTATGAATATGAATCATAAATAATTAATTAGAATTAATGTTTGAATTCTACATTCTGTATATTGACAATGTGCATTCAAATTCCTGTAATGCATGAATTTGCCCTGTCCGTTTCAGTGAAATTCGGGACAAGCTGCGGAGGAAACGCCGTGCTTTCCAAGAGTCTCTCGTGCGAGTCCGCGATGACACCCAGGTGACTTGGCCCACTCCCTGGTTTTTAGTGTTACCAGCCTCTTTCTTCCACCTACTGTAAACCTATGGTGTATATAATAACAAATACCTAATCCTTGTCATGATGCAGTCCCGTTACACTCACTGTCACCGCTCTCACTTACAATAAGTCTTGTCTTGATTCTATATTAGCCTTTCAATGTCGTCAGGGGCAAATGCCTGACCAGTTACTTTTCAGTGTTGTCAATGAAAAACATCTAACCCTTGTCTTGATTCAGCCACTACTAAGCCTGTCTAGAAGGAAACACACCAGTAGAGTTTAACATGACTGAACAAGTCCCTTGCACAGAGGTGGTGCATAGCATGTCTACAGTAAGAGTTACATGTACACCCACACACAGAGCATGCTCACCACTGGGGCTTTGGATCTTAGTACTGTTATACTCTGCCTGCTAGGCTTTGGTCTCCTCGGCTATGGACATCAGTAGGGACTCTTCTGTGGAGGTTGGTGAGGTTTCTCCGGAGCTTGACTCCTCTTTTGTATGCTGTGTGGTGCCCCTTGCTTTCCCTATACTATGCCTCTTGCAGTGTCCGCTGATCTCTCTAGTACTGTACTAGTAGGCTTCCTTCCTTCTTACTCTACTATATACTACATACAGTAGGAGCCAGTGTGTTTTTTGCACCATGTGTTTTGGACTGCATTGGGATTGCACCTTGCAAGGTCCAGCTTGAAACACCTTGAGAGTGTCATGGATCTCGCATGGTATACATGGGATGGGAGAAATAAGTGGCTCCTACTATACTTTCCTCATTGCCTTGCTCCTTTTGTATTTGACACTTTTGATACTTTCTACCTCTCTGCTTTGTGCTATCTGTCTTCCTTGAGCATTTCTTGAAGATTTAGAGCAGGGATGGGCAACTGGAGGCCCCGGGGCCACATGTGGCCCGTCTCCTCATTCTGTAGATAAAACCCAATATTTTTTTTAACCTTTTTTAATAGATTTTTTGTCAAATACTGAATCAATCAATTGTACATGAATCAATCCATTTTACTGTGTAGGCCTATCGAGAACAATCCTATTCGTTCCAAACAATATCGGCAGTAAGTGGGACTCTGAGTTGCAGTCAGATCCGCAGTCGTATGGCCCTCCGATAGTGGCGATGAAAGAATGTGGCCCTCTTTATCATCAAAGTTGCCCATGCCTGATTTAGAGCAAGCTGAAGGCTTACAGCTGTTAGTTTCCCAGTAGAATCTCTGCAGTCAGCATCTGAAAAGCTGCTATCCTCCTCACTTTTGATACGTGTGTGTGTGTGTGTGTGTGTGTTTCAGATGACATGCTGTGAAATAACCATTGTTCTGTAAACATGTTTTTCATTAATTTTGCTTACCCTAAACACTCCTTTGCTGATCCTACACCTTGCAACTAATTTGGTAAAGTAGAGGTTATAGCTGGGACTTTTTGGGACTCTGTACCAAAGAGCCTTGACAGCAATAACACTAACTTACATAATTTAAGTTAGTAGTTTAGTACATTAGTAGTAGTTTAGTATCAGTTTAGTACATTATGGACACCACTTCAGTGGATTAAATCATTTGCCCCAACAAAAATGACACCTATGCAACTACATGGGCTGTGTTTTTTCGTCCCAGTAAGCCCTTTCCTGTCATGGCTCTTTGGTGTGTTAATGTGTATATCTTGTCATGCCTTCTCTAGACCCTGTATGGCCTCATCATGTTTGCTTGCTGCACCAGGTACTTGCTGCCGGTGGGGATGAGGAAGAACCCGCAGAGACTCTCAGGAAATCACTGAAGGCTCAGAGACAGAGGAGGAAAAAGAAGGTAAACATTCATGCTAGTTAATGAGTGGCACAATTGCACACACACCAAACCATTTATGTGTAGCCTACAATTTACAGCACGCCATATCATTTCAATATCACGCCATATCATTTCGGGTTTATAGATCTCATCTCAACTAAATAAAGTAGGTTTCCATGTGTAGTGACAGATGGTACATTGTTTTTTTTATTAGATATACATGTATTTGGGGGCTTTTTGCCTTTATTTGGGACATGGTAGTGAGAGACAGACAGGAAATGAGTGGGGAGACAGGTGAGGAGGGATCAGCAAATGGCCCGGGGCGGAATGGAACCTGGGTCACTAGGGTAGTAGTCTAGAGCCCTACCATTAGAACCACCACGGTAGGGCGGAGATGACACATTATAAGCACAACATTTGTTAATGATTGTTTAACTGACTAACCTCCGTCCCGTTGTCTTGTCAGCTATTTCAGGGCTCGACTGTAGAGGAACCCCCGGCCAGGGTTCAGCAGCAGAGGAGAAGCAGACGAGATGACGATGACGAAGATAATGATGATGAGGATGTTGATGAGAAGGAGAAGGTGGAGGAGATCAGTGAGGTGCGCTCCATCCAGCGGTCGAGAGGGAGATCGGAGACCGAGCCGGAGCCAGAAGAGGAGTCCGAGGCAGGGGCCAGGTCCTTCTCGCGCTCCCCTAGAGGTTAGTATCACAGTAGGCTGTTAAAAGTCCCTGAAAGGCTTGGTACCCTAACCCTGATTTACATCATCTTGCTGCGTTCAGCAACTACACGTGAGGGCGTTCCATTCCCTGCTGTGGAACGGCATACCTGAGGGCAAGAGTCAGGTAACTGGTACCCATACACAATGCAAAAATGGTGTCATGTCATTTTTTTTTACTTCATTTTCCTCTGCAGGTTTGCTTTTCTACTCTATTTTAAGTCAAATGTTTGTAACATTGTATGCTGAATGTAATGTACGCCTGTGATGCTACATACATTGAATGCACAGTGCAAAATTTGAGGGTTGTCTACATAAAGAGCTTGTTTAGGGACCATGCATTGGTTATGTTTTCATGTTCAAGATTTTCATTAAGACAGCTTCGGCAACTTTTGTTGACATGTTTTGTATATGTGTGTTTAATAATTTGTTATTATAATTTTCTGCGTAGATCTGCCTCCCCTCCCCACAGCAAGACCAAGCTCCAGTATGTCAGAGAGCTCAATACGACAACGCATGCGAGACAAGCTCAGAGCTGCCAGGGTATGCATCATGTTTTCATCACATTGGAGGCCACACACGCTTCCCTTGATGTTGTCATCTGTGAAGTGTTACTGAATGACACATTATTCCATTGTATCTTTTATATTTTATGTCCTACTGAAAGTTTGTTCTAGTTTTGTTTTAATTGCTCAAATTTAATGTCCACACACTGAGTTTGTGAATGGCTGTGCCATTGACATTGTGTGTGTGTGTGTGTGTGTGTGTGTGTGTGTGTGTGTCTGTGTGTGTGTGTGTCATTGCCAGTCTAAAGCAGAGAGCCTTCTACAGCAGGAGGGAGCAGTGGAGCCCGCCAGTCGACTGCAGAAGCTCCGAGACAGAGATGCCGTCACCAGGTTTGACAGAGAGGTAAGGAAGCCAGACTGGGGAGCGGTCTCATGTATTCTGTGGTGTTGGAGAGGAATTACCAAGTAGTTACCAAGTAGCTTTAAATACACAATCAACTTGTGAAAGGCATCTCTGAATTGGCTTTGATTACCTCCATGGGTTGTCACCATACTAAGCAAATTTGGAGGACCGGAGCATCTGAGTTCTTCATAAGATACAATTCCACTTCCAACCTGAAGGGTGAAAACCACTTGGTACAAAGGGGCACAAAGTATGATTTTCAAGTTTAATAACTGCCTTTACAAGTACTTAAAGGCTGAGGGCGACTTTAAGCCAATACATTTCTATTTTCTGCAATGGATGTGTGTTAAGTTGTATTATGCCCTAATAAGTTATCTGATGTAAAATGTTTTCTGTGTAATAAAATGATCACCACCGTCTTTTTGATTCTATAGACGGAGCTGCCAGGTCTCAGGCCAGATGGAGATCCAGCCGACATAGCTGGAAAGGTGAAGTTTCGTGAGGCTGTGCGAAGAGTGCGGCTTGAAACCCAGGTAAATGTTACAAATAGGATGTCAATTTTTAGGCATCTTTCGGGGGCCGGGGGCTGAATAGATGGATAGCCATATCAATGTCTTGCAGTAGCCTGGGAAATCCCATGCCGCTTTGCACAATCGTTCCGATCTGAAAGACAGCATGGCATCTATGCCTCAGAGAGGTTCCCGCAGGGAGGTGTGGAAAGGCGATGACTGCAGTTTGTTTGAATAGATTCAACTGACACGATTTGCTATGGGCAACGTATGCCAAATGATAGAATTGTAGTATAGTATACACAAGTATGTGTCTTTGTATCTTGTGTGGTTGTCTATAGAGAGGGACTGGCCTGCCCACTGCTGAGGAGGCCTTCAACTTCTTTACCTTCAACTTTGACCCCGAGCCGGAGGAGGAGGAGCCCAGTGAACGCCCTAAAAAGAGGAGGAGCAAGAGGGAACCATCGTCTGGAGGGGAGGATGAAGAAGGAGGAGAGGAGGAAGAGGATGATGAGGCAGAAGCTGAGGAGCAAGAGACTGAGGGAGAGAGGGAGCTTGCAGAAGAGGATGACGAGGACGATGAGGACAGGGTAAAATGACCCATTCATTGTACATCTTTTCTTAAAAAAAAATAATTTTCTCTTTTTAGGTTTTTGGTCATTTTCCAAATGCATAACAACAACAAAAACGGAGCATCAAAACATGAAAATGTTACCAGGATATTCAGGGATTACGTATGACACCTGATATGAACTGATATGAATGTCAGTTACGTATGTACTGTAAAAGGATTCAAGATGTTTGTGTAAAATGCTCCGGCATCAAAACGATAGTTAGCAGCAGACTGTACCTGTACAGTAATACATCTCTGTTGCACCAGCATTCATTTTTTTGTTTGCATGTGTGTGATTGCATTCCTCAGGATGAAGAGTCTGCCCTGGTGAGAGATGGAGAAGAGGACTTGTTCCTGATTGAGCAGACCCGGCAGGACTTTGTGGAGGTGAGGAAAGCAGAGTACATCGGATACAACTCACGGGTCCAGAGAGAAGGACAACTGTTCTTCACTCCCAGCGTCAGAACAGGTACATTACACACACACACACACACACACACACACACACACACACACACACACACACACACACACACACACACACACACACACACACACACACACACACACACACACACACACACACACACACACACACACCCTGCTATCCTCATGTTTAGTCAAGTCAAGTCAGCTTTTATTTTCAGTGTCTTCACATGCACAGGTCATACAAGGAAATTGAAATTACGTTTCTCTATATATACCATAGTTTAAAGAAACTCCCCCACACTGACCATTTCGCTGTTCTTTCTTTAATAAACAAAGTTTCGGTACTAGAGCTTCATCAGGCAATCATCAGGCATTGCCTGATGAAGGTCTAGTACCGAAACGTCGTTTATTAAAGAAAGAACAGCGAAATGGTCAGTGTGCGGGAGTTTCTTTAACCCCTTAAGACACGGCATTATAAATGAGCTGTTACCAGCATGGCAATGACCAAGTCGTAATGTATTACTAAAGGCCCTGTGTCATAGTAGTGTAGTACTATAGTAGTTAACTTTCAATGTCTATTACAGCGTGCCTCAGGAGGTACGGCGTGCACTAAGGGGCTACACTATTGCTGAGTGACCCATGGTGCCATCTCCGACGCACCTGCCAGCTGAGGTGTGCGAAAAAAGCCGAAGTTCTATCTATACCATGAAAGGACATAGACATACACAGGACTGACATTTACAAACTGACATCAAAGTTTACATATTGGTGAAAACTCTTCCATTCCATACACACACTCACACACAGTTATTGTGATTTGTTTTCCATACTCCAGTGCCTCCGTCCAGCAAGCTCCCTGACAACATGCAGCCGCGGTTCCTGGAGGAGGAAGGCCTGTACGTAGGAGAGAGGCCCATCGTCACCCTCACCAATGAGAACATCCTGGAGAATCGCATTCTCAGACAAGAGGAGGTAATGCTTTGTCGGATTATCTCCAGACTAAATCACCGGTGAACTATGGTCTGGGGACCACCTACGTAATTACTCGTAGGGCAGGTGTGGTTTGCTATTGCCCTGGGCCATTCATTTGTCGTTATGAATGTGTCATTTGGCGTATACATAGCCTATGGCCAATCTTGTCAGTTGCATTCAATTTTATTTTTTTTACACATACCTGCCGTTGGCTAGTCCATTGACTATGTCCATTTTATCTAGCTTAGGAATTCCCATGCTGATTTGAGCGTTTGTTCCAATCTTGCTATGAATCTAGGGTGGCGATAGGCAGGATACCTTATATCTAAAAGTAGACATAATTAGCAGCAACATACAATGTGTGGGGAGAATATTTTGTACAGAGTGCACAAGCATAACAAAGTTAATGGAGATGGGTAGGTTTAGTTTTGTTGTTATAGGGAGGAGTGAAGAGAAGAGTCTTCTCAAGCATCTAGAAGGTTGAGATTGGGGAGCCTAATTCAGGAGAACTTTGTATATCGATAGTATACTCATTTCTATTGTGTACATGTAATAAACTCACATCCTTGTGTCCTTGTTTTCTTGTAAAGGGTACCAAATGGTTTGGAGATGATGGGAGGATCATTGTTCTTCCTGACCCAATTAAAGAGTCCTCGACCCGGCCCCCTCTCTTCCACATGGAGGGGGACCTGGACCCTGCTCTACAGACTGTCTACAGGAAGGTAATACATAGAGCCGTCAGGCGTGCGTGCGTGCGTGCGTGCGTGCGTGCGTGCGTGCCTTTGTCTTTGTCTTTGTGTTGGATCACCTAGAAATTCACAGGCAATTCATATAATCAGATCTTGTAAGTTGAAAGACGATTGACTGGCCTGCAGTAGAAACCAGATACACAGAGATTAAAAAGCGTTAACAAGAGACAGTGTAGTTTTTTCCACCTCCTCCTTCATCACCATTCCAAAATGAAATCACTGCCTAGTTTTTAATTTATTTTATGTAAGGCAATTTGTCTGTGTTTGTTGCCAGCTAAGTTCTTCTTGTCATGCGTTTTGGACAGCCTTCATTATTTATGTTTGCTGTTGATCTTTATTTTCCTACACTGGTTATCCTAATGTGTTTAGCAGAAGTCATGACATATCAGAGCCAATTGTCAGTGTTTCAATTGTCGGCATGTGCCATGAGCGATGCCGCGGGCCCGGGACAGTTGCTAGGCTAAGGTGGACAGACGGCCAATAATATTCCACCGGCGGGAGCAAGGAACGAGCGCTTCAGGCCACAGCTGTATGATGATGTCATGGCCGTGAACAGACTCCGCATTGTTGCCAAAGAGGAGGCAAGGAGTTCACACACATGGCTATTTAGGGTGAGATGATGGGGCGTGTCGCATGTAAGATTAGTCATCCTCCACGCTTGTCCTCAAGGGATCCCTACAATGCTGGACTCCCAGGATTGAGGGAACACCCTGTGTTTAGTGCTTCCTAACGCAACCTCCCTAATTTTTTCCCATGTATATGTGGTCATGCTGGAAAATACTTCACAATGAGCCCTAGACACAATAACAACAGAGAGGAGATTACTACAACACACTGCAAATGGTGTCGTGTTGTTTGTCAGATGGTGACAGTGTAATAGTACTGTAAGACGTGAATGGAAAAGGTAGTGTCCATGTGTCATGTATTTTTATTCAGATTCTTGTATCAGTATTGGATATGTAGGATAGGAGTCTATGTAGGATAGCAAATCATACAACTGGGTGAACCCTTTCAAATACTCACTCACTCACTCTCACACACACAGATTTGTTCGCTCATTTATACACTATATGTACTTACTCACTCTCTCACTTCACTCACTCACTCACACGTTTGTTCGTTCGTTCGTTCGTCCGTTGGTTCGTTTGTTCATTCGTTAGTTAGTTCGTTCGTTCGTTCATTCATTCTCTCACTCACTCACTCATTCACTCACTCATACATACACTATTGTACACTTATTCACTCCCTCACTCACTCACTCATTCACTCACTCACCCATACATTCATTCATTCATTCATTCATTCATTCATTCATTCATTCATTCATTCATTCATTCATTCACTCTCCCTCTCACATACTTTTTCACTCATTTATACACAAATGTACTCACTAACTCAGTCATTGGCCCCTGTGCCCCCGCAGGCAGTTAAGTCCAAGTATGCCAAGCGCTACATGCCCGGTGTGGGCGATACCCAGGGGGACTACCAGCTGGATGTGGACGTGGCCGGCCTCATCTTCTCCCACCACGGCCTCTTCAGCCGGGAGCACGTGCTGGGGGCCCGCCTGGCACAGCTCTATGACCAGCACCTCACCAGGCAGCACAAGAACCTCACGCGCCTGCTCACCGATAAGGTAACACAAGAACCTCACTCGCCTGCTCACCGATAAGGTAACACAAGAACCTCACTCGCCTGCTCACCGATAAGGTAACACAAGAACCTCACTCGCCTGATCACCGATAAGGTAACACACCACCAGTGACTCCACTCAAAAACTCAAAAACGCCCAGTACAAGAATGTTGTCTGTTCACTCACACAAGAATAAAATGAGCCATAATGAATTAACATGTACAGGGATGATTTTAGCTCTTTTGCTGTGGGATTACTGTATAGGTTCGCATTCTCAAGTGTTCGCACACATACTGTATCTCAACCACTTTCTCACAGATACGGTACATCACAGATTTGTTTTTTGACAGACTTTTGAATGTTCAATGCATACTGTATATGTAGCTTTGGTTTCTGCAGTTATTGCAAAAACCTTCTGACAAGCTCCACACACAGTAAATAGTAAATATTTTTAATATTTTTTTTTTTTTAGGATTTCTTGAATACAAGAGATGGTGCCTGAAATCAGGTGTGGGGCACTTGAGTGCCTTGAGATGTAGAGGCTTTGAAATGTTTTGATGATTTCAGGCATGGGATTGTTACTGTAAATGCCTTCTAATTTAAATTGACATTTTCAGAGTGTAACATACTGTGAAACATACATTTTAAGAGTTAAAATTGACTCCAGAATGACATTTTAACAAGAGATGTTTAGTAAATGATAAACAACACAATGTCTTTCATAGTATCTGTTGGCTCCGTCGCTTTATTTAGTATATTACTAATGCTTAGTTAAGATAAAAGTGCCTTGCAGAAGTTAAAATATGTCAATTTTCCCCCTTTTTGTTGTCTTGTCCAGCTCAATGGGCTGAGAAACACTGTACGGAACATCCTGGAGCTGCATGATGGACAGGGCCTAAGTGAGATCACACAGCAGAGAATAACAGAATACAAACAGGAAGTGAAGTAAGTCAAGTAATAACTCTCAGGCACGCTACACCACCCATTTATCTACCCATCTGTATCTGTGCATCTCTCTTTCTATCTGTCTATTTGCCTCTCTACCTGTGTCCATTACACAATACTTATACAATATACAGCACAGGTAAATACTGATGCATCCTCAACCAATCATGAGAACTGCTGGATATGTCGGTCATATGAGGACTCTCACCTGCTATTGGCCTCTTGATATATCTTGGGTGTGAAAGAGAGTACTTGTTCTCGTGGCGAGGGGAGATGTTTTGCGTGAAATATTGTATGTAAAATATTGTTAATCCAATAAATGAGTATTAAATATCTCTTGCTGTGTCTGTTAGTCATGTGAGCACTCTAACCTATGCTATGTGACTTGGCTCCCTGCAGGATCACTCGCCAGATGCGTGACGTGGAGCAGGAGAAGGACCGTGCTCTCCTGAAGAACATCGTGAAGGTGTGGAAGGAGATGAAAGCCCTCAGGGACTTCCAGAGGTTCACCAACACTCCATACAAACTCTATCTGAGAAGGTAATGACACCAGACAATAATGCTGCATTGCTAGCCGTGTCAACAGTGATGCGGCAGTGCAGATGAGTTTATCAATTGGAAATTGTTTAAGTTTCAATTAATGTATTTGAATTAAGGTAATGAAAATTAGACACATTGTGAATTAGACACAAACCCATTTGCTTTGGCAAAAGATATGCTTTCGTTGCATGTCTACAGGGTTGTATCCTTAAACAGTAGTACTGTAGTGTCTGACATATTTCTGCAATTTCCCCCCATTATTGGGGCAGCCGTGGCCTAGTGGTTATAGAGTTGGTCTTTCAATCTAGGGGTTGCAGGTTCGAATCCCCCCTGACCTCTCCCTACACCTCCATCCATGGCTGAAGTGCCCTTGAGCAAGGCACCTAACCCCACATTGCTCCAGGGACTGTAACCAATACCCTGAAAAATAATAACTGTAATTCGCTTCGAATGAAAAATGAAAGCGTCAGCTAAGTGCAATGTAATGTAATGTAATGACATGTCTCTGGTGTTCTTGTAGGGAGGAGGTGGACAGGGACTTTGATGAGCGAGAGTACGAGACCGAGATTCTGGCGGAGGTCTCCGAACTGCAGACAGAGAGCATCGAGGAGTACGAGAAGAAGGTGGCCGAATACAAGAAGCAGCTTGAGGAGTGGAAATCCTGGAAAAAGAAGCAGGTAATTGTCTTTTTCACTGTTGGCTGTTGATCTTGACCACTATGGCTGTTCCATCTTGAAGACCACAATTTGTGTCATCCAGAATAGAACATACAGCACATCAATTGACCATTACGTCAATTGTTTCTTCTTATGTTGGGCTTGTTTTTGCTTTATTATGATGGGATAGTAAAGATGGGACACAAAAGTAGAGGAGGTAGAGATGGGGCAAGGAATCGACCCCGGCTGAACTTGAACCTGGGTACCCATGGACATGTTGTGGGTGTTTTCTGAGATGCGCCACAGCACCCCCATGTTAATTGTTTCTTTTTTTTTAAGAATATATTGGCCTTTTGCCTTTATTACTGGTTAGGACAGGACAGTATAGAGAAATAGTTGGAAGAGAGAGATGGGGTAGGGTTGGGAAATGACGCAGGCCGGATTCAAACCTGTGTGCATGCAAGACCATATGTGGGGGACTTAGTGCGCTGCGCCACAGCGCCCTGTGTCAATTGTTTGTTAACTTCACGTTTAAGTGAAATTAATGGGTCATCAACAAATGAAAAGGCACACTTTCGGCACATTATGAAATACACTTGCTCTGCATCACTGTGTCACAGAAAGCCAAGAAGAAGAAAAAGAAAAAGAGGCACCAAGATGAGGAGCATCAGGAGGAGGAGGATCATCAGCATGAGGATGAGGAGAGCGAAGAGGAAGAACTGGGCGAGGAGCCTACCAAGCCTGACCCGCCTGAGGAGCCAGACCTGGAGGAGGTGGAGCAGGGCGTGAGGGAGAAGGCCTCCAGGATCCGCAGGAAGCCGGGGGAACCCATCCTGGTGCCAGAGCTCTCTGCCTCCAGCGGCATCACGCCCAACGACCAGTGCCCCAGGTAAGGACAAGGGACAAACAAGTGTAGCTCTTTGGAATAGGGTTCACATGTTGGCCACTAAACGTACGTGTACAAGTCCAACTGCCTCTATTGCAAAGTCATTCACTACAGTAGCTGTGTAGTCACATGATTCTTGGTCATTGCCAAAAGGGCATTTATTAAAGATATAGTTCTAAAACAGACACACATTAGTAGGCCCTTGGTTTTGCCTAATTACATTTGTTAGGATGGCTTTTGTATCAGTATGCCTTGACAAAGGTAGTTACGGGAATTAGCATTACATGTACAGTATTTGGTCTGTTTTTCCACCATCTTCACCAGGGCTGAAACTGCAAGGAGGCAGGACGTTTCGAAGCGCTCCCTTTTCGTGAAGGTTTTGTACAACGACAAGGAAGTGTCCCGCACAGACAGCCGTAGCCTGACGGCGGACTTCAGGGTGCACTTTGGCCAGATATTTAACCTCAAGGTCATCAACTGGCCCGAGAGCATCAAGCTGCAGGTACTGCACACACAGCTTCCTACACATTTTGTCTACGCATCACAGCTCTATTTTTTATAATCTCTATTTTATAATCTCTATTTCATAATCTGAATAAAAAGCAGTGGATTCTCAGCCAGTGAACGTGATTAGGGGCATTATATGGCATAGTTGAAGGGCTACATTCTTTCTAATCAGCCCAACTATTCAGACATGAAGAAGAATTACTTAACAAAATCCATTGACAATATTCTGCCACATTCCCTATTTACAGTCTATAATAAAATAACTGTTTCTAACTCTCCATAATGATTGGTGATTGTGACCTCTGAAGCCAAGGTACTATCTACCAGGGGCATGTAGGTAAAACTACTTTTATTGGACGTGAGGAATATTCTTCCTCACGCAATGGCACCAAAATATGTAGGTTCTACTACATTTATGGGTACGGGGACTATTCTTCCTCACACACGGGCACCAAAATATGTAGGGTCAACTACAATTAATGGGTACGACGTTAAATGTAAGGGAAGTACAGTAATGTAATTATAATTACATTAATAAGTATACAATTCTTATACAGTTCCAAATATGTAATGTGCTATTACTATATGTGAGGAATAAGAGTATAAGAAATGATGCATGAAGAGTGTGTTAAACTCTTCACGCTGGGTATCAATAATGTGTAGGTGTGTACTTATGGAATCGTCAATTGTCTAATTAATGATTGCATAAAACACGGTTCATGACCGTCTCATAAAATCATGACCATTATTGACTAATAATCTGAAGGTTTCGTGTGAATTATTTTCTGGTTGACTTCGTAGAAATTGTTCAAATAAGACAAACACGGTTCACCACAATGTACATTTATTGTAAAAGCATCATCCGGTCATAACACTGATACAGCCAATGTGACTTGCAGGGCATAAGAACTTAGGTAAAATATACAATATATACACGGGGTATGAGAGGATGCGCTATGTGTGTGTGTGTGTGTGTGTGTGTGTGTACGCTATGCGAGAGAGAGAAAGAGAGAGAGAGGAGGGGCGAGTGGCGAGCGCTTTCTGTGAAGCCGCGCACATCTGACACTGCTTGTGCGGAGCGGTGGGAGGAGAGAGAGAGTGAGAGATGTAGCCTATGTTCTATGAACTATGGCTCAAATGATTCTGCGCAGCGCGCAGGACCGAAATATGAGATACGAGGAGGGGCGTTAAGCTTTCGGCTGATAAAGCGGGAACTTATCTTCAAGATAGAATTCAACCTAATCAGAGAATACTGTCCTTTGTCTAAAGGCTTTACAGTATGTGTGGGGGGGAGGGAAAAGGGAGCGCTTGGCGCGCTTTTCCGACAATAGCTTACGTCCTCGATTCGATAACTCTATGGGTTAAAACACGGGTACGTGTATCTCTGTGAGTGGATAATTTACATGTGGGTGCAAGTATGCCAATCCTGCAACTACAGTAAACTAAGAATAGCGTGTGGCTATTTGTGGTGATGAGAGGGGAGAAAGAGAGAGAGAAAAGAAAGAACAGATAGAACAAAATAACCCAAAATAAAATATATCACACTCTACAAGTGTGGATATTTAAACACAACTCCTCAAAGCTATGTAACAGTTCTAACTGAATATCTTTGCCCAAACTCAGTGCTTACTGCGTTATCCTTGGTAGGAAGAGAGAGAGATCCTTTGATCTCTCCGGTGAGGTGGTTCCTTTGTTCTCGAGACGCGCACGTGTGTGGTCCGAGTGTTACCACGCGGTTCCGGCGCGAGGCTGCAATATGTCCACAAAAGTCTTGCTTCGTTGAACGGGAAAAGGAAGGTGGTATTTCGTTGTGTAGTCCGATTGTCTTTGCGGGGCGTCCTGAAGGTCCAATGAGAAAGGGGTGCACGCAGGTCCGCTCCACGCGTAGTAACTATACCGGCTGTCCACTCTCTTGGGGGGACAGACAATCAGGCTCAGCCGAGTCTCCGTCGACTCTAGGCGAGGTCCTTGAATTCGGTACTAGTAAAAAGATTAACAATTGTCCGTACAAAAGTTATCCTATAGCGCGTGAGTTCCTCGTGGGTCCTGACTCACTGCTCTCCTAGCAGTGTCCGCAAAAGTCAAATGCAATACAAACGAAAACCGGTTGAAGGAAGAAATATATCGACTGTAGTGTTAACCTGGCCAAGATAACTTACAGTTTCAATAATTTCTAAAATAGACGTCTCTCCCAGGAGACGTGTCCTGGCACGTCTCACATCTCGATGGAGGACGTGGGCTTCGGGGAAGAGGGTGATAGCCCTCCTTTACCTGGGCTTTATACATACGGGGCGGGGCTGAGCCACGTATGTAATCTGATCAGGTACAGTAGGAAACAAAATGGTGTCTGTATTTTACAAAATGGCGGCCATTCGTAAAATAAGTGAAAATGAATTAAACTTTGGTGTAATAATGCCTACAGGCATATGAACACATTTTGGACTGTGTGTGGACTGTTTGGACTGTGTGTGGGCCCCCTATATACATTGGGCCCTGGTGACTCAGTCACACTTTGCCCTGAATGTCACCCCTGCAAATATTATATGCATATACTATCTACTGTAACTTTTTGTTGTGTCTAGGTTTTTGAGACGGTGGGATCAACTACAACCCAGCTGGCTGAGGTGTATGTGCCTGTACCTGAGCCATCCATCCTCACGGGCAGCGCTTCCTCAGAGCAGCTGGAGTTCAGCAGTGACCAGCGGGTCACCTTCAGCCATGAGGGCGTCGGCAGCGGTAAACACACAAGGCATCACACATGGACACATGGCAGTGAACATCACACATATACAACAAGGCAACACACATGGACACATGGCAGTGAACATCACACACGTACACATGGCAGTGAACATCACACATGGCAGTGAACATAACACACACAGTACACATGGCAGTGAACATCACACATGGACACATGGCAGTGAACATCACACATATACACATGGCAGTGAACATCACACATGGACACATGGCAGTGAACATCACACATATACACATGGCAGTGAACATCACACATGGCAGTGAACATCACACATGGCAGTGAACATCACACATGTACACATGGCAGTGAACATCACACACATACACATGGCAGTGAACATCACACATGGACACATGGCAGTGAACATCACACATATACACATGGCAGTGAACATCACACATGGCAGTGAACATCACACATGGCAGTGAACATCACACATGGCAGTGAACATCACACATGTACACATGGCAGTGAACATCACACACATACACATGGCAGTGAACATCACACATGGACACATGGCAGTGAACATCACACATGGACACATGGCAGTGAACATCACACATACAGCACACCCACTCCTCAATACTGGCACACATACGATATGATACAATACGATATGATAGAACTTTATTGTCAGTATTCACTGATATTCATTTTTCATCCCTGAGGAAGACTCGTTTAAGACAGGATATACACAGGGCTCGAGTTGTAGGGGGATGAGGGGGGATGCCATCCCCCCAACAATGAAAATGGTCTAAAATCATCCCCCTCAATGAAAATGGTCAAAAATCATCCCCCTCTGAAGCCGGCCTCCCTTCTTCACATATTGTGTTAAAAGTGCACTTTTAACAACTACATTTTCAACATTTCCTGTGATGTCTCAGAAGCACACTCATACATATGCAGTAAGAGTATTATTCTGTGACTCCTTCCACCTGTCTGCAGATGTGCCCTTCTCCTTTGAGGCGGACGGTAGTAACAGGCTGACCCTGCTGACCTCGGGCAAGTTGTCCTGTTGTGTGTCGTGGGCCATCGGGGACGATGACATCCCTCTGGCCCCCCCAGTCACTCACGCCACCGCAGGTATCAACAGGTCAGTACACACATTGTCACATATTGTGAGACGGACACATAGTTATTACGCATTTACTCTACTTAGAGTTGATAATTATAAGGGTGCTCAAGGTAGCTTAGCTTAGAAGCTGTCTGCAATCACCCCCAGTAGCTCATGCCATTGCAGGCATTAGCAGGCCATCCGACTGTGCTCTTTCACAATTGTGTGTGTGTGTGTGTGTGTGTGTGTGGGTGTGTGTGTGTGTGGGTGTGTCTGTAGTCTGGTTATTTATGGGTTCATCTGTGGTGTTATTTTTTAGGTTCTATTGTTTGCTGTGTCCCAAAAGGAAATGTAAGACTACTAAATACTGTAATGATGGCTTAGCTGGTAGTTGAAGTATTAGTACTGTCCCCTTTGCACCCAGAGTATCTCTGTGTTTTTTCTGGGAGAGACAAATCTGCCTCCAAACAGTAGGGTAACCTAAAATGAAAAGTAGTGGTGGTACTAAGACACTGAAGCCCTGATTGTTTTTCAAATCCACAGTCTGATCTCACGCACACCCATTTTTTTTGCTGGGTACAGGGACAAAATGTTCAGTTCATATAAAGCAAGGAAGACCCACACACCGATGAGCTCCTTTTTAATCCTCCAGACTGAGGAAGGGCTGCGTTGGCCCGAAACGTCACAAAAATAAAAAAGGATTAAAAGAGAGCTCATCTGTGTGCGGGTCTTCCTTGCCTTACATGTATGGCATAACACAAGTTTTGTGTTCCCAGTGGCATCAAGCAGATGGATGCGATCGCATGTATTGGCGCGTCGGGCCTGACAGACATGAAGAAGTTGGGAAAGTGGGCTGCGGAGTCCCGCCTGGACCCAAACGACCCCAACAATGCCTCCATCATGCAGCTGCTCTCAGTAAGACTTCCTGAGTAACAAGTCACTGAACTAAAAACAAACAAACATGCAAACACTTTGTCGTATTTAAGCATCAGCTAAATGTACTGTAGTTCTGTAGCAACGTAATGTACGTAATGTCTGTGTCAGAATATAGACTTAAACAACCTTTTTGCTGAAGCTGTGTACAATACCAATTTGTAAACCTTCATCAGACTCCTGAAAGATGTTGTGTCATTTTGCCCCATATCTGCTTGTGCCCGGATCTGCCTTTCCTTCACTTGAGGTGGTGAGTGGAGAAGAGGTGGCTGGTTGTCACATTTACAGTAATGTAAACAGGGCTCTAAATTTAGCTTTTTCATCACCAGCCAAAATTGGGACCTTACTAGCCCAAACACACACTCACTAATGGTCACTGGCTGGTAAGTTGGTCTTTTCTACTAGCCAAACTGAAATTTCAAAAGCATTAGGCCGGTTGGCTGATGTGTTCATTTAAAGCCCTGAATGCAAATAACAGGTAATGCAATGGTGAAATATCGACGTTGCTTGCAGGTGGTGAGTGGTGGAGAGGTGACAGTTCCTGAGTACTTCCGCCTGGAACAGCTGCAGGAGGAGTTCAACTTCCTGTCGGACGAGGAGATGGACCGCTCACGGAGGTTCCGCCTGCTACGCCTCCGTGCACAGGAGGTGGCTGAGTTCCGGGGCTACAAGTGTGTGCCAGCCCTGGATCGCGAGGTCTCTGAGAAGATCTTCCAGGTCGGTCACTGCCACCGAGTGAATGACAAGCCATTTGCTTCCACTGTACGCATAGCCTCTTACTGCGGATGGGCCAGTCAAAGGGCCTATTCTTTGCTGAAAACACTCAACAGCAACATTGCTATGACAATGCAGAGAGTCTTAAGTAACTGATTAAGACTTGACAATAAAGTTGTAACAGAGGCTCTACACTAAGGGGCTAAACCTTATAAAGCAAAATAGTTATGACCAAGCAATGTCACAATGTTGCAATGGTGTAGTTGAGTTATTTGAGCAAACAGTGAGTGGGATCGCTGGCGATTTCATCTGCACCAAATGCTGCTGTAATAGAATGTAATACCTTTCAATATCACCACTACGCTGTACACATTTACAATGGGAACTTTACATATGTTCAAGATTGGAAGTCTCCCTCTCATCAGTGCATCGTTGTTCTATGTGAAGTGACATTTAAAAAAACAGCTTAAATCCACAGCCCTTTGTGGTTATATTGCATTATATTATATTATATTATATTATATTATATTATATTATATTATATTATATTATATTATATTAGATAATTATCGTCAGTCAAAGAACACTATCCAACTGCCATTTCTCTCTTCTAGGACTATGAGAAGAGGCTGAGAGATGGCAAGGTCGTTGATACCAAGGAGCATTTGGATGCCCACAGGGCATTGGTGGCCAAGTACTTACAGAAGGTGAGTGTGCTTGTGTGGTAGGCACCTTCAATACCCTCTGCTGATGTTCTTTAGATAAAAAAAGACTTTTAATGTTGTTGATGTTTAATCTATCTTTCTGATTGAGTTTTTAATAATTAGAAGAGAAGATATTCAGTTTGTTTTGTGTTTTCTCTTTTCCTGTCAAGATTCGGGAGTCTGTCCTCAATCGCTTCCTCATAGCCAAACATCACTTCCTCCTGTCTGATGTGGTGGTGGAGGAGGAAGTTCCCACTATTGGGTAATTATGCATTCTCCAATGTGATGTTGCCAACATTCAAACATTACAAGTTTCTACACTGTTAGTAGACACTTCTATCAAATAATACTGTATGTGGCTCCACAATATACAAGTATCTGTGGATGTGGAATGCCTGACTACTTCTGTTACAGTACTGTTAGATAGATGAATATTTGGGCAAGAACTTATGTCTCTCAACTTTCTACTTGCTATGGCTCAGTGCAACATTTGTATTTGAGCATTATACACATTACTGTTGCCAGCTAAGATGACCAAGTGAGGTTTTACAGCATGTCTCAGGACGCCCCACCACCACACACATCCACCATAGGAGGAATACCGGCCATCTTCTGGGTCTTCACTTAACAATAGCAGCAGTCTCTGTACACTTCATGAAATCATTTTTTAAGTTATTGTATGCTACATTGTGCTTGCTTACTTACTTACTTACTTACACCTATCGCCCAACTTTGGGCATAGGCCACGAACAAGTGCTCCCCAGTCATTTCGATCCTGGGCCATCTTTTCCAGTTGTCCCACATTGTGCGCTCCACTGTTTTGTTCCGAATGAGATCATTGGCTACACACACACACACACACACACACACACACACACACACACACACACACACACACACACACACACACACACACACACACACACACACACACACACACACACACACACACACACACACACACACACACACACACACACACACGTCACAGTGTCACATGACATGTGTTAGTCACACTCATCTGGAGAGGATAATGATATGAGTGTGCTTACAGTAAATAATGGTTGCAGAGGCTTGTCTTGTGTGTGTGTGTGTGTGTGTGTGTGTGTGTGTGTGTGTGTGTGTGTGTGTGTGTGTGTGTGTGTGTGTGTGTGTGTGTGTGTGTGTGTGTGTGTGTGTGTGTGACACAACAGGCTGTAGTACACAATTCCTCATTATTGGAACAGTGTGTGTCAGCTTTATCCAAAACCAGAGACATATACTGTAGCGTAGGACAATCATAACAATCTGTGAATTTCTCTTTTGCTAGTTAACATGTCTTCCTTTTGTCTTTTCCTAAACCACATTTAGGGTGTTTGTGCATGCACTATATACATACACCAAAGAATAACCATGCACAAGTCTTTTTTCAGTACACATTTGATCATTTACTTTCATTTTCTTTTGCTTGCACTAACCTTACTTTGCTTTTATTTGCATCTTTGCTATGTTCCATTTCCTTATTTTGCTCTGCATGTTTTTTTCTATTCAGTGGTCCTGGCGCAGGGTATGTTTTAGGATTTTTCATACATTTTGTTTTGTTGTGTATCCATTTTAGTTGGTTCCTACGTATCTACCCTACCCGTAGTCGTAGCAATAGTCCCTGTGGCACTGTTTTAGCACATGTCATCAGTAGGTTTTCTGTATGTACCGGTATTTATTATTTAATCAATACTGGTATAACCAGAGGTGTATTAAGTAGAAGTAGAAGTACTCTTACTGGTGTGATTACAACACCAGTACTAGTAGTTAGGTTATAAAGCAGTTATTCCATTGTACCTAATGAGGTAGATTCATTGTAAGATTCCTTCTAATTTTACTTAATACACTCGGTGTACGACCGCAGATACTCAAAAGTACTATTGTACTAATGTTGTAAGATAATTAAATGGAGCTGTGACATCTCACCTAATGGCCTTTACACTAAGTAATTTATTGTTCTTATCAAAATGGGGCTTTAACCTGTCAACAAAAGTTAACAGTATGTTAGATAATAATGTTTTTTTTCCTCAAACAACTACAGTATTAGCCTTTGTGCTTTGAAGATTAACAATGATTATGGTATATTTACCCAAAACAGTGTGGCTTAATCAATTGCTGCTTTTAGAAATTTGGTCAATCAATTAATGGTTGCGGCGGTAAGTCATGGCAGGGATTCCCAAAGGCACGCCGTTAAATTGAAAAGCCTTCAGGCTTTAGTAAAGTAAAGTGACGTAGGACTCCTGACAACAATTTGTTTGGTGCTTGAGATCACTTGTTGCTTTGTTAACATCCTCACTATCAGGGTCCTTGGACTGAATCTGTTTAAACTGGCCGAACCCAAACGTCCCTTGAAGCCGCGGAGGAAAGAGAGGAAGAAGGTGACGGCCCAAAACCTGTCGGATGGAGACATCAAACTCCTGCTCAACATCATCAGAGCCTACGACATCCCCATTCGGAAACCACAAGCCAGGTATCGCACAATTTCACTATGGTTTTGCTGTGCGTCTGTTTCAAGAAATGGTTTGTAACAGGAGCAGGCAGTTTGTAGTTCATTTGCAAGATAACTGCGCTTCCAACCTGCTCAACAATAGATCAGTGATTGAAGATGAAAGTGTCCAGTGTGTTGGTGTTTCAGTAACTGAAAGTGCATGAAGGTTGGAGCAGAGTTCACCCGAATAGATTTTTGTCTTCTGTTAGGGTGCTGACCAAACTAATATATTAACTGAACAGTAAGAAGAGGTCCCACCATGCATCAACCCCCCCCCCCTTTTTTTTAATTTTTTTATTTTTTATACATATATACGATTTTGGGTTCTGCCGAAACGCGGGTGTAATAAAATACAGTTGATGCATGGTAAGACCTCTTCTTAATTTTCATCATGTATTGAAATTGCAGCAAACCTTCTGGAGCGACAAAGTCGAGTCGCTCAGTCACAGAGACCTTCACTGCAGGGCCGGCGTCACAAGCTGCCATCCAGGGCATGGACTGGCCCCTCAGCCAGGTATGTCCATCAACCCCAAGCTGCCTCTAATGCCGCACCGCACCGGTCAACCCTCTAATGCCTTTTTTTCCCCTGCCAGTTTTCTGGTAGGCCTACAGCGCAACAAAGCGCGACTCTGCCGCCACTTTTTGCTTTTCAAATAGGCCCGACACAGCTCAATCACAAAGCAAAAAGTGGCGACTGAGTCACACTGTGTCGAGCTGTAGGCCAACCAGAAAACTGGTAGTGGAAAAGAGGCATAAGTGTCCTCACTGGCAATCTAATGTGATTCTTCTGAGATATCTGGTAATGTGTACTGTACACAGTTGTGTGTGTACTGATACACACAGTTGTGTGTGTACTGACACAGCTACGGCTCTACGTTCTTTGCATCAGGTGCTTGTCAGGCCCTTCGTGGAGGTGACGTTCCAACGTACTGTGCTCCAGACCTCCACAGCAGAGGGCCCAAACCCCTGCTGGAACGAGGAGCTCCTGCTGTCCTTCAGGTAAGAACAATGGTCATGAAAAACAAGAAAAACTAATATTCAGTGATTTGTTTACATGATAGCCATAATCATGAGCGAAATAAAGTCCACCTGGGAAACTCCAACTCCCATTGTCATTGTGACACAGCACTCCACAGCACACAGTGCTCACTGCACACTACGAAATTACATTCATGCCTCATCCGTGCAAGGGGGCAGCCCCCAATGGTGCCCCATGGGATGAACACAACATATACAGTACATGGCTTTACATTGTACATTATTACAATGCAGTAATTTGAAGGTCTTCGTGTCATTTTGGCTGCAGCAAGAACACCTCATGTGTTGACAATGACACATTGCATTGGACACAGTGCAGTATGGTAGTGGTGAATGGCAAGTGCTTCTGGCCTTATAGAAATATTATACAACAACACACAAACATATGCATAGCCTATATATACTGTATATACACACGCACACAAACACACACACACACACACACACACACACACACACACACACACACACACACACACACACACACACACACACACACACACACACACACACACACACACACACACACACACACCACATTGTGGTCTTCATTTTTCTTCTCATCAGAGGTCTTAAAATGTTCTTAAAAAGTATTACATTGGGTGATGAAAAATGTGCAGATACCCTGTTTCAGAGTTTCCTCCGCTTCTTTCAGTGCTCCCAATGGAGATTACAGCACGTCCAGTTTACAGTCTGTCAAGGATGAGGTCTTCATCAACATATTCGATGAAGTCATTCATGACTTAAGCGAAGTGAGTACAGCACAACACAGCTAGGTTTGCTTATTTTATAATGCAGTGCTGAATGTTTTTCTCTGTCGATTGAAATGAAGGAAATGCAGTGCTATGCAATTGCAATGCAATGCTAAAATGATTTGTATGAGTTCACAGAAACTTTTATAAAGCTATATGAAACCAAGATTTGGGAGACAAGAGATACATTTTCTAGAGCTATTTCTATTTTAGATTAGCGATAAGAGATGACTATTCTATTCTATACAAACTTACACAGTTCTATGGTAGTAAAATGCTTGAAGTTGTTTGCAAGAAATTCACTTGTCTTTGCCAATGGTCTTATCTTCCTGTGTCCTCCCTCACTTCTCCAGCAGGGTGACCGAGACAGAGGGGGCTATCACGCACACTTTGAAAGACACTGGCTCGGCTGCGTGAAGATACCCTTCAGCACTATCTATCGACAGTCAAGGGTGAGGCAGGCATTGCAATTCTCCTCTGTGTTCCCTCGGGGGTGGAAGTTACAAACCCCAACTCCGATGAAGTTGGGACGTTTGGTAAACAGTGAATAAAATTAAAATGCTATCATTTTCAAAACATTCAATCTATTCATTAGATGGAGAATAGTGAAAAGATAACATATTAAGTGTTAAAACCGAGAAAAAATATTGTTTGGGGGGACATATGTACTCATTTCTAATTTGATAAATCCAACACGTCTCAAAAGAGTTGTGACGGGGACAATAAATGGCAGCAAATGTCGAGGAAGACTAAAAACAAAACAAAAGACAACACTTAACAGTTAAATACATTAACCGATGAGATGATTTTATATAAAAAACAGTGTTAATTCCTATCTTGGACATGATTTCACCAGCTTAAATGGTGGGTGTATTCCTTGTCATGTTTTGCAGTGTTTTCCTTTCTGTAGTGCTTACAGTGTGACAGGTCTTGACCAAAAACCCACCATTTTATCACCTGCTGGTCCTTATGATGGAGCCAAACTGTTAAAACATAGTAGAGAATGCAATTTGACCTTACTATGTGGCAGTAATCGAAGATCTCCCTTCAAAATATAATGCATGAGTGGCTTTTCATGCTGTTTAAAACCCATTTATACCATTCAGCACTGTATTTAACTCTACAGATGAGTGAGAACATCTTAACCAATGCACTACTGCACCCGCATGCCATCATGGAGGCTGACTTTTGAAGCTAGCACTAACACAAGTTGGATGGTCCATTTTCACTGTAGCACAGGATGTGCAATGCTCTATTATTGTCAAAAAGAATGGACTTCTACAACTTCTGCTGACTTCTGTAAGCATAGGACAGTTTCCCATGTCTTCTGGGTTTATTTCAAGTGAGCTCAGGTGCTTAGGAGAATGTTACACCCCTGTATCATTTGCATGCATTAAGCATTCTTAATATGGTCAATTTTCAATAGCTCTAGCACTCCAGGAATTAGAGTGAGACTACAGCCAATATATATTTCATGATGTCATGAACCTATACAATGATTTTAGTAACAAAAATATGTCTTATATACACTCAATCGTGGTAAATCAAAGGGAATTCAAAAATGTATGTAATAACTATGGTAATTATTCCCTTTGCATCTTTAATTCTGAGTGACTCAGCCTCTCTGTGATGATCTTATACCTGGACACCTATATTGTCTGTCAGTACAATTCATTTTGAAATGTTCTTCTTTGTTGTTTTATCTTATTTGGATGTTTACTAACTTTCACTGATCCCCGTCCCAACTCTTTTGAGACGTGTTGGATTTATCAAATTAGAAATGAGTACATATGTCCCCCAAAACAATATTTTTTCTCGGTTTTAACACTTAATATGTTGTCTTTTCACTATTCTCCATCTAAAGAATAGATTGAATGTTTTGAAAATGATACCATTTTGATTTTATTCACTGTTTACCAAACGTCCCAACTTCATCGGAGTTGGGGTTTGTAGTATCCGCTGATAACTACAAAATGCTGGTGCAATAAGAAAGTGAAAGCCAATTCAGGACACATAATGTAATAGCTATTTGATCTTGAGTGAAAAATAAATGGCCAAATTCAATAGCCACTCTTTATTTGTTATCCATCTGGTAAAGGCTCACATTATGTAGTAAGTGTATTAAGTAATAAATGTCCATTCCTGATACAGCACAGTAACAGATCAGCATTACAGTACATGCAGTCATTTGACTTTGTCTGCCTGCCTCTCTGTCTGCCTGCCTGTCTGTCTTCCTGTCTGCCTGTCTGTCTGTCTGTCTGTCTGTCTGTCTGTCTGTCTGTCTGTCTGTCTGTCTGTCTGTCTGTCTGTCTGTCTGCCTGCCTGTCTGTCTGTCTGTCTGTCTGCCTGTCAGATTGATGGGACGTTCAAGGTAGAGATGCCGCCTGTGTTGCTGGGCTACGTCAAGGAGCACAGCCTGGCGAGTGAGGGTGGCTATGACTTGGTGAGGAACCTGACGGAGGGAGCCTTCATCACCCTCTTCATCACCATCGAGCCCCAGCTGGTCCCCGGGGACACTATGAGAGAGAAGGTAACTCCCCCCATCTGTCCTTACACACCAACCCGCGGTAGTCGAGCGTCAGCGGCTCGGGAGCCGGCTCTGCGCCGCGCTGCATTTGGAAAATAGAACTCGAGCGTATTTTTCACGCTGGCGACCGGCGGTGTCTCATTCAATTGAATGGCAAAGTAGCGTGCTAGCTTTGGATGTGGGGAGGGTTTTGAACAGGACTGGCCGCACACGCCGACGCTGTCAGTGTGAAAGGCAGAGAAAAACACACTGGACGAAACTAAGCAGAAAGACCACGTTCGTCCCGCGACCGTTTCCGTTCCGCCTTGGTATGTTTTGGCCCTTATGTGACCGCACACCACGATAACAGTGTTGAGCAGCACAGTTAGCTGTGTTTTTGTTTGTTTATTTATATGTTTATTTCTGTGTTTATTTGTTTGTTTTGATACTTGGTAGCAGCATCCAACAAGTTCCAGAAATTAGTATGCCAGTCCAAATTTAGAAAAAAATATTTATTTGTTTGTTTGTTTGTTTGTTTGTACTGGTATGCTCCACATGTTTGGTTGCAGGACCCGGCAAAAAAATATTTTTTAAAAGTAGTCCGGATGTAGAGAAGTTCAGACTTGGAATGTTTTCGATCCTGTGAATGTATTCTTGAGAGAAGTGTGTATGGATGGTGTTTATTTGGATGTTGTGTATACATTTTGCTGGCCAAATAATGGCATTTTTATTTTATGGCTGATTTTGTCTTCTCAAGGCTGGGAGCTGAAAAACGTTTAATTTCACATTTTATGTTCTGTCCTTTCCTGCCTTTTTTCTGCACATTTCAGATGATGGATGCCCAGGTAAAGTGTCTGTGGTTTTGCAACTGCAGTAGTGTGATCACAAGACTTTGTTGTTGATTACAACAGGAAAAAAAGTTTGTATCATTATGCATGGCAAAGTCCATTGCAGTCCCAGAATGCTTTTCAGTTAGTCTTGCTGACCCTCGCTATTTCTGCTGCCTCCCATACTTCCTTATTGTGTAAGTCCCATCAGGCGACTGCTACTTCTCCCATTGTAGTCTGTTTATGGTTGCTAATGTAGTATAATGTATATGGCTTGCTACTGTACATTGAAGGCATCTTGAACAGACATAGTACTTTCCCTCTACGGTACGGTACTTTCCCTCTAGTAGTTGAAATGTACATGCACATATATTCTAATATCTCTCGGGCAGCATCAGTTTTTCTCGAATAAGTTTGGCTACATTGCAACGTGCAGCTACAGTTAGGGACAGAAATATTTGGACAGCAACACAATTATCATCCTTTTCCACCCTATACCCCACCACAATGGATTTGAAATAAAACAAACAAGCTGTGCATTAACTGTAGACTCTCAGCGTTAATGTGAGGGTGTTAAAATCCATATCGCATAAACAGGAATGAAATAGCAATGTTTTTTGTGTGTGTTGCCCACTTTTCAAGGGATCAAAAGTAATTGGACAGTAGGCTTTTCAGCTATTTTCTAGTCAGATGTGTGTTATTCCCATACTACACCATCACCAAGATGTCAATACAAGGTCTTAGAGTTCATTTGAAGTGTTCCATTTGCATTTCCATATATTTTTACGGAATATCCATGAGAACCAAAGTCCATCTGTCACCATCAGTGATGCAAGCCATCATAAGGTGGGAAAAAATCAAAACAAACCCATTTGAGAGATGGGGAAACATTGAATATGATTAATTCAAGAGTTCAGAATGTTGGAAAAAAGAAATACCAGAGCAACACCAAATTACCCGGCAGACATGGAAGACAAATGCTGTGGATGACAGACAATATTCTGTATCTGGTGAACAAAAACCCATCTTCCAACAGTTGGCCAGATGTAGAACAGTGCCCAGGTGAACGGTGGAGACATGTCCAAGGCAACAATCAAGAGAAAGATCAAGAACATTGAGGAACACTTCACCATAGGAAATACAGAGGGTTCACTAAAAGATGTAAATTATTGATTGCATCAGAAATAGCAATACCAGATTTGGCTTTGCCAAACAATGTCTTAAAAAGACTGTATAGATCTTGAGCTACATCCTATGGACAGAGGAGACAAAATCATCTTGTAAAAGCGTAATCGGAAGAAATGAGTATAGAGAAGGGAAGGAACTGCTCATGATTCAAAGCATACCACCCAATCAGTGAATCATGGTGGTGGTAGTGTCATGGTGTGGACATGCATATCTGTCAATACAATTATCCCCTTGAATTTATTGATGATGAGGACTACCGACAAAAGCCGCAGGATGAATTCAGAAGATTTTCAGGCTATATTATCACGTCATATTAAACCTAATGGTTCTGAACTCATTGGACAATGCTTCACATTGCAGATGGACAATGACCCAAAGCTTCATCTGAAATCCACTAGCCATTTCTACCCCCAAAAAGTGGAATATTATTCAATGGCCCAGTCAATCACCTCACCTAAGTACGGTTGAGCAAAGCATTTCACTTGCTGGAGGCAAAACTGAAGGGAAATACCCTAAGAATAAGCAGGAACTGAAGACTGTTGCAATAGAGAGCTCACCGTAGCATCACCAGGGATAAAACCCAGTGTCTATTGATGTCTATGGATTGCAAATTACAGGCTGTAACTGACTGGAAAGTATTTGCAACCAAATAATTACAAATTGAAAGTTTGATGTATAAATACTAGACTGTCCAATTACTTTTGGTCCCTTAAAAATGGGGTGGCACTGATAGAAAATGTCATAATTCCTTCACAGTTCACTCGATTTGGACGCAAACACCACCATATTAAAGCTGAAAGTCTGCTGTTAATGTACATCTCGTTTGTTTCATTTCAAATCCATTGGGATGGTGTACAGCACCAAAAACATGAAAATTGTGCAGATGTCCAAATATTTATGGCCCTAACTGTACATTAGAGACATAGTACTTTCCCTCTACCTGCATGACCTTGGCATGGGTCATTGCAAGTTTTCCCACCATAGATTTTTTTTATCACTGTATCATATGTCTGAAATGTTCACTCATTCACATCATATTAGAGGTGTATACGGTAAAAGTAGACATACTAGTAGAATAGGGTACTTCTCCTTCTACTTCTACTCCTCTGTCTGCATAGTATATAATACATATGGTGTGAGGTGCACTGGATTTGAATTTGGCCCGAGTAAGATGACAGTGAAGTAATGCAACAAACCTTTTTGTCAAAAACACCATACTTATTCTTGGAGGTGTAAATCCTCCCTGACGATACGATTCAGAATCAATATCTTTTTATTTAATGCGATGCGATTCGATTACTTACGATACTGAAGAATGCCCACGATAGGATACAATATGATTCGATTTGACTTTTTTCCGATTACTGTTCCACTTCTATTATGTTCTGGAGCTAGGGCATTGGGCAGGGGCCAGCGATTCGATTATTTTCGATACTTAAGAATGCCCCACGATACTATGCGATTCGATTCAATCGTCAGATTATACCGCGATATATCGATACATTTCGATTATTACACCCCTACTTATTCTCATATAGAAAACCATGCAATGAACGAGTGAACTTTTTCGGACGGAGCATTTGGACTCTTCCTGTTTCTGTTTACTGTACCTGTTATTGTTGACCTCTGACCTTTTTGAACCCACCTGTGGCAGTTTGACACCGAGGAAGAGGAGCGCCTGCTCCTGGCGTCCGAGTTCTACGAGAAGGACGCCATGCAGCGCTTCCCCGACCGGCCCTGCCTCACCACCGTCATCGACATCAACGGCAAGACGGTGTTCATCACGCGCTACATCCGGCCCCTCAACCCTCCCCAGGAGCTGCTGGACGTCTCGCCCAACAACGCCCAGGAGACCGCGGTCAGTGGCTTTTACTATGTCTTTAGAGTCGCACATACCCCAGGTTCAGAAAGCGAAAGCTGTCTGACATATTAGTTCTGACAGCTAATTCGTTTAACCAGCTGAGAAATAGGTAGATCAGTTTATTATTGAAACCAGCTATGCTGACAGCATAGGTGCAGACAGGATTCCTTTCCAGTCTTTTTTCAGTTTGTCCATCTCTGAATTTCTACTGTAGTACATGCTGTGTGTCAGAGTTGGTCATACATATATGTTCGGTGCATAGAATGCTAACACTTACCAAAGTCAAATGATATAATAGACAATTTTCCAATAATGATTATGACTTTAATATTTAACCGAAACCATTAAAATCAATTAATTTATTTGTGTTCTGTAAAGTTGTGAAATGGTCCACTCTAAAAGTCATTGTGTCTTTGCCTCTCTGCCTGTTTCAGGAGTTGATTGCCAGATACGTCTCCCTCATCCCCTCCCTACCAGACAGCATCTCCTTCGCTGGTGTTTGTGACCTGTGGAGCACTTGTGATGTAAGGGTCTTTTTTGTCTTTCAACAGGGTTGTTTTGATTACCTACTGTAAGTCAATTACGTATTGATACTCACCTCTGAGGTTCTCTGGTAAAAGACTTGCGGGCAAAAGTGGGTGGAGTTGAGTGACAACAATCAATGTGAGGGTTATGGTCAAAAACCCTTCGGAGCAAGAGGGCTTAGTCATGTTATAAATGTGTAGGATGACATGGAGGCTATTATAGTAAGCTGATTAAGCACTCAACCCCATCCATCTTACAGTGTCCTTTTACAGCTGTTTTACTTACTTAAACTTAATGCTGACCATCTGTTATATAAGCAAAATGGTGGCTATGAGGTCGTGCCTCCTACGACTGTATATACATAGAGTACTTCCATACTTCTTCATTGCTAGTGTGTTGTCTAATTAATAAGCCCCCTTACTCTCCAAAAACATATGCACCCTAAAATGCAACTCCTTCAGGTCCTAACTGAGGGCTTTAAAAGCTGTCTGAACGAAATGGCAGGAAGCGGACCAACTGACTATGGTTTGATTTAGCTGACCTAGCTGAACTTTTTGAGGAAATGATCCTTCATAATTCATAAATATTGTGCTTTGTTTGCTTCATTGTTTCTGAAATGGCAGCAATTCCTGACGCTGCTGGCAGGGGACGAGGAAGAACACGCCGTCCTGCTCTGTAACTACTTCCTGTACATGGGCAAGAAAGCTTGGATCATCATCGGCAACGCCATCCCTGAGGTACAGCAAACACACAATGCTTGCCTATGACTGGCTTTCAGTCCCGTGTGTTTCTGAGAGAAATAAGACTGAACGTGCATAAATGATCAGATCCCTCTTCGTTCTGTGAGAGAAGTGGTTGCAGGCAGGATAAACTAGCTTAGATTTTCTGTACATTGGTTAAGTATGAATCATCATAGATAATGCCATCCTTGAGATAAATACTCAATTTTTGCTTAACCAAGGTCTCTAACCTGCGATGTCACCCCAGCCACGGTTTGGCAGGTGGACATAGCATTACTATGCAAATGTATGCCTAGGTTATAACCTCTGTCAGGTTTTTTTATTTGTCGGGTTTATTTGATGTTACAGCTGGCATCTACTACACTCGCTCCTCCTGACTGCACCCTTTTCCCTCACGGAAAGACGTGAGAAAGAACATTTGAACAAACTTCCTGTTTCCCCACTCAATGGTGCATCTGACCTCTGTAGCAAATGGTAAACGGACTGCCTTTATGTAGTGCACCCATTTCCCTTCTCACAAAAGAAACCAGGCTGAAAGATATCAAGCAGGTGCCTGAGATCAACAGTCATGGGACTATACAGCATTTGACATCCGCTTGTAACATTTGGTAATTTCAGGTGTTAAAATACTTCTTGTTCTCTGCCCTGAAGGCGTGAGAAAGAACATTTGATGAAAGACTTCCTGTTTCTCCACTCACTACTCCATTTGACCTCTGTACCAAGATGGTTGATATAACACGATTTTTCAAGAGCATGACCATGAACCACACAGACCAAGTAAAGGGGGCATAGGAAGTTGTTGAAACATCAAGTCACAGGGCAACTTCCTACTGTATCTAACATATTTGTACTCCTCCATCGCAGGGTCTGTCAGCATACGTGTTAACGTATGAGCAGAGTCGCTACCTGGTCTGGAACCCCAGCAGTGGCCAATACTATGGCCAATATGACACCTTCTGTCCCCTGCAGACTGTTGGATGCCTGATAGATGCGGACAATGTGAGTGACTATGAATTAAATTAAGCCTCAGATGTTATGCTGTGAAACCAAGAAAATCTTAATTAACATGTGTAATTATATACGTTCTCTCTTCGTACTCATCTTCACCCCCCATCTGTCCCTTTCTCCTTCTCAAATACCTATAGATATGGTTCAACATCCAAATGTATGATGCCCCCATGAGGATAAGCTTTGACGTCACTAAGAGCAAGTTCTGGAAGCCCTTCTTCTCAAGGGCCTTTAGTTATCCAGGAGTGTCTAGCGTTCAGGTAAATAAGGAGGACGGCCAGTGAACTACTTAACTTCTACTTCTTAACTTCTACCTAACTTCTGTCTTAATTTTCCTTACATAATTTATACATGTAGGTAGGTTTTCTTTACATTATTATATTTTCGATGAAATTAAGATCTGGTTTGAATGCACCATTGCTATTTCCCTGTAGCCTGAAAGTTTGGTCTATCGACGCACTGACAAGGCAGCTGCTGCGGAGCTTCAGGACAGGTACACATGACTCGAATTTGTACCACCTCACCATCACATGATATCCAGGGTTCATAAAGTAAACGTCTCACTCCTTATTTATTTGATAAGTGACCACAAAACAAAAATAATTCATGTTTTCCAGCCTTTTTGTTTGTAGGAGAGGACATTTGATATAAAGACAAGGTGGAGTTCCCCCCCAATGATATTGGCACGGTGGAGCAGGCTGATTCAGCTTGAATGATTTATTCAACTTGACTAATAAAACTCTCTCAGTTTTTTGATTATTAATAGATGGGTCAATGTAACGTTTACTGCATGGGGATACCTTGCTTGTTTAACTAACTTATGTTGATGGGAATTGTCCTGTTACTTTTGGGAAATGTTGTGTAGGATTGAGAAGATCCTGCGAGAGAAGATCATGGAGTGGCGTCCGCGGCACCCGACACGCTGGAACCGCTACTGCTCGTCCACCCTGCGGCACTTCCTGCCCAAGCTGGAGCAGAGCGGCGGGCGCAACGTGTCCGAGGAGCACCGCCTGGAGCTGCAGAGCCTGCTGGGAGAGTACAGGGTGAGGAGGTGCCAGCCAAGATCTAGTGGAGTAGTATCGATACTGTATGAGGCTTCGGGAGGGAGATTTACTAACGTTCCACGCCGCACTCTTCTAGTTGGCCTCCGTTACAGGTGCCAGCCAAGATCTAGTAGAGTAGTAGAATTGTTAGCAGAATACAGGGTGAGGGGGTGTGTAACTGAGGTGTTCCTGCACAGTCCGCCCCTCGGGTCTCGAACTCGCCACCTCCTAGTCAACGCATCGATTCAGGTATAGGAGGCAGAGCACGATACCGCTGAGCTAAAGGACCAGTCCGATAGCTCATCGCTACCGATACTGTATGAGACTTTGGCAGGGAGGTTTACTAACTTTCCACGCCACACTCTCAAGTAGTAGTACACTGCTAGGAGAATACAGGGTGAGGCCCCAGGGTCATGTAGAGTTGAGTAGTACAGTAGAGTTACTTTGTTGATTAAGGCCAGATCCACACTAGAGTGTGGTGGGACGGCAGGGAGAAGACTGCTGTCTTTTTGCCTAGTATTGGGCGGGCAGTGTGGTCTACTCAGTGTGCCAGTCCTGTTCATTTCATTCATTTCAATGGGAAACCGCCTGTCGCTGCCGTCCAAATCCTGTGCCGCTACCGCCCGACTACCGCTGTGTTGGTGTGGAAGGACAGATCTGTTTTCACCACCGCCAGTAAAAATTGCTCCCGCCCCACGTTATGGTCTGAAATAGGCCTAAGGGGCATGCTGGGAGTGGTAGTAGTAGTCAAGAAGTGTAGTAGAGTAGACTTATCTACTTGGAGAGTAGGCTACAGGGTGAGGTGACACACAGACACAAACACAGACTTTCTGGCATCCTGACCTAACCAGTTTTCTACATTTTTGAGGCTGTGGTGGACACACACACACACACACACACACACACACACACACACACACACACACACACACACACACACACACACACACACACACACACACACACACACACACACACACTTTCCAACCACAACCTAACTAACTGAATTTGTTTTTCTCATTTTCTTCCCCTCTCAGATATCGGGCTTTCCCCTCCATCTTCCATTTTCGGAGATCCAGCCAATCATAGAAGCCGTGTACAGCACTGGGGTGCACAAAGTGGAAATGTCCAACGTGGAGTTTGCTCTGGCTGTTCATGTTCACCCCTACCCCAATAATGTGCTGTCTGTATGGGTGTACCTGGCCTCTCTCATACGGACACGATAGGCTAGAGTTTATCATGAAAGTGTTTATTCGTCTGTACAGTACATCTAAGATTTTGCACAGTTGTTTTATTGTAGTAAGTTGATGAACTGAGACCATCATGGGAAGTGATATGTGCTTGTGTGTGATTATGACCAAAGATAGAATATTGATGATGAATCATCATGTCAACATGTAATGACCAAAGATGATGGATTATTTGAGAAAAAGGAATACTTTGATGTAATAAGTAATAGTATTTTTCAGTATGAGAAGGCTAATACTGTACATAGGCTACCTTTTTTCAAATAATGTAAATGATTTTACAGTTTTATTTATCATGAATTAAAAAAGTATTTTTTGTCTAGTAGCCCATTGTATTGTCATTGTAAAATCCGGTGAAGACGGCTCGTGGCCATGGATAGAACACTTGCTACAATTACCTGACACAATTACCTCTACAATGTTACAAAGTTGTAATGATCATTTCATCATACGTGCTGGGTAGCAGGCCATGTAACCTATTAATACCGCGGGACAGTGCACGTACCATTGCATAAACTCACGTAGGCTGCAGACAGCTTGGCTAGCAAGTTTCCGTCTCTCCAGTCGAGTCGGGGATCTCACACGCAGTTCAGTTCTGCGTTTGTTGTGGTATGGAGTGAAGTGAAGATGGCTCCTTTCCCTGACGAGGTGGACGTTTTCACGGGCCCACACTGGCGCATGAAGCAGCTGGTGGGCCTGTATTGTGATAAGGTATTGAGTAACCTCTTTCTTTAAGTTGAAAATATTGGAAATATGAAGAAAACGAGTTTAAAAATATTGTTAATGCTAGCCTACCCGCCGCCCATCCCACAAGCAATGAGTAGCATGTTGGCTCATGCCAGCTAGCTGGAGCTAGCTTGCTTGCCTGATGTGCGTCAAAGGTGTTAAGCCTATAAGTATGTTGAATTACAAAGTCACCACTTGTGTTTTGGTCTTGTGGGAGCCTTGTTGAAATATACACACCGTTTGTGAAGTCAAGTTTGTGATATAGCTCTTAATGTGCTAAAGCTACTGCGCAGTTGCATAACGTTAGCCAACCATTACAGGATGGCTAGTACAGTCAGTAGAATGACAATTCGGCGAGAGGTTAACGTGCTTTTTTGCCACCACATGGCAGAAATTAACAGTAACCCAATTTCATATGTGAGCATCAATTTATTCTAATAACCCAAATGCAATTAAAGCCTGTAATGCAGGGCTGTGGGCTGCTCGTAGCCCAAGTTGTCAAACCATGTAAGCTTATGTATGCAAACACCATGCAATACGGTCGCGTGGGGCTAATGTCTGACGTGGTGGAGTGTGTGTTTTTATGTGCTAAATGGATCATTTAAGTGCCAATATTAATGCTGGGGTCAGTTATGTTGTATTTCACGCTCTCGCTACTATCATCATCATCATCATCATCAATAACGACTATACGCACAGGTAGCACTGCCATGCTAACCTACTGACTTCATTAAACTGTCTGTTGGGATGAATATGTCTTTACTTGACCTAGTTTCAATTGAGCACGGTTTTACAATATTTTGGGGTGTAATCATGAGGAGCATGCCGTTCTTAAACGTAGCCTACTAAGCAGCGGATGCATCGGCAGGCAGACAGCATCTACCCAAATCTTGACGGATGACATAATGTTGACCAGTGAGCTAGTTTGCCTTTCATGAAGTCTATAGTGGTCCTGCGTGTTAGCAGCAGTCTGACTTCAGGTTGAAAAATGTCAATGCATGGGTGAATGTGTTCCCAAACAACAGAAGCCCTTTTATGTGGCCCATAGAGGACAGCTGGTGGCTCTATGTTGTGTTTTTCTTACGTTTTGTTAACTGCTGGCCCTACACTTCCTTGCCTTGTTTATTGTTGACATGTTTATTGCCTGTCAAACCTGTGTGTATTTGCCATCCCTGTGTGTGTTGACTTGACCACCTACCATGTATGTTCTACTAATCTGCCAACCCTATGTTTATGTAGTCTGTTATAACACATTGAGCTGCACATTGTATGACTTGTCTAAATAAAGTTTATTTGTTGCTGGGTTTTGCAGCTTTCCAACACCAACTTCTCCAACAACAGTGACTTCAGGTCATTCCTTCAGTCTCTGTGTGATACCTTCAAGGAGTTCAAGATGCACGAGCAGATTGAGAACGAGTTCATCATTGGGCAGTTGCAGCAACGGAGTCGCACCGTTTACAATGTGCACTCGGATAACAAGCTGTCCGAGATGCTCTCGCTGTTTGAGAAGGGACTCCGGAGTGTCAAGGTGAGTACTGTCTTTTTAAATTCAAAACACGTTGCTTGTTTGCAGCTGTTTCTTTTTTTGCTTTTAAACCAAGTCTTATCAGAGCTGCCCTGGCAGTCACACACGCTCACATGATGTTTGTTGGTTGGCTTTGAAAGCACCAGTTTGTGGGGAGTTAAGTGCTTGTTTTTCATTTACGCAAGTCTGCCTATGTTGAAAGCAAAAATCTAATGTGTGCTGCCTCATATGATATGACTGAGCCACAGTATTGGTAACGGTCACATATTTCAAGATATACTGTATGTAATATACCAGAACTTGAATACAACTATTTCTTTGGAGAGACAGCCCAAACAGTTTGCATGTGGTGTGTGAGCAGAATAATGTCCGATGACATTTAGATTTGCGTTTTAGTCCAATGGCTTGTAGATTTGCTTTTTTCCTGAAGTTTATTTTTGTTAATTGTTGCAGTTCAAATTGAGCTACAAAAGGATAACATCATTATGTATCAAAGTTGCTGCATGCCATCGTAGCATCCATACGCCACTAATCTGGATGGGTTTCTGCTGTAAGATCAGCTATGTATTTCACCCTGTTATCGCGAGTGTCTGTATACCGCTAGACTAGTAGTGTCCTACGTATCTGTCACCATGACTAAGGGGAAAACAAGACTGCTCAGTCTGCCACTCTCTGGTGTAATCCACACCCCCTGGCACCCTTAGTCATTGCCACTTGCCACCACCACCACTGATCAAGGAGTGTAATAAAATAGGATGCATCTGCTCCGGCCAGGGGCATACTGTACCAGAACTATGGGCTTGCCTATGCTGCTTTGACTTTTAAATTTTTCCATGAGTGGATAGTGGATAGTACATGTAGACATGGCAGGGGTAAAGGTAAACTTGTAGTTTAATGAGTATGCATGACATTTACGGTAATGTTTTCAGTAGAAGCAAGCATGTCTATTCATATCAGCCATAGTAATGTAATCTTTTTTTTAGTGAAAACATGTCTATATGTTTGTAAAACTAGCAAGTTATTACACAAACATGTATGTTTGGTGTCTCATTACCAAGACATGTAACTTCATGCGGTAGCCACAGTTGTCAATTACATGGTTTCTGCTGACTGAGATATCCATGTTTTTTCCCTGTGTGGAGAGCACGCTCCCAATCACCATTTGCTGGAATCTCCCATTTTTCCTTTCTGCAAATAATGCATTGTGTAACCCACACCCCTGCCACCACCCTTGTTGCCCAAGGACAGAGTAGGACTATGTGTTGTAACAGTGCTGCTGAGAATTAGCCCATTTTTTTCCAGTACAACAGTGGATAATGGTTGTGTGGTTAGTGCCAAGTGTATTCGGTGCAAGGTGCATATGTCAAGTTGGAGAATGTACACTTGTGTGCAAATGATAAACAATGTCGTTTTGTCCTTGTAAATTATCAGCCACCAGTTGAGTACTGCCTGTTCATTTGAGCCACCGTGACTGTTTTCTTGAAAGAAGACGCAAACGTCAATCTCCATGCAGTCGCACATTTTACATTACACTAGATTACAACATTAAATCCTTACTTTTCATGCTTTCCTATCAGTATGGAGATGCACTTTACAGTCATATAGCAATAGATTATTTGAAAAACATGTTTCTAAACTCTTGCCGTTTGTGTGAATTTCCGCCCCACCTCTGCTTAGTTTGCCAATCTGGGAATTTCCCAAATGTGGTTAGCCAAGCCAAGCCAAGCCAAACTCGGCTCATCCGGTCAAATTTTGCCATTGGAACAGGAAGACCCAAATAACTTTTGGTATCAATAAACAGCTTCGTTAAATTGTTTTCAGCTTGTGTTCTTCTTTTTTTCCCCTTTTAAACCATTCACAGCCCCAAGAGTACACAGGAAGAGCGGCAAAAATGCACATGTTTGTTTTGAGGGAGAGACCTCTAAATTAGATTTTCAGAGAGGAGTCAGTAAGGGCTGCATAGCAGATTTCGAACAGAATTCAATATGGTGTTGCCCTCTCTTTAGACTTGAAGCAGTCTGTTTTTCACTGTTTTTAACTAAGCGTGTGACTGAAGCACTGGCAGAGCACTGCATTTGCATTACAGGTTACAATCTAATGAGTTTTTCTCCCTCTGTCACGTTTACATTTTCAACATAATTTTACCAAGATTGTGTCCACTGCTGGTGCTGGTGAAAAGTTCCTTTCTTTACGTTCTGTGCGGAATCAGCCCATACTTGCTGAGTTGACAAAATGTGGCACGGGTATGATGATTGAAGATGTGCGTGTGTGTGTGTGTACACTGTGTCCTTGCAGAGTGAGTATGAGCAGCTGAACTACGCCCGGCAGCTGAAGGAGAGGCTGGAGGCCTTCACACAGGACTTCCTACCCCACATGAAGGAAGAGGAAGAGGTACAGTACAGCAGGACCACTGCCTGGCACTCTGCTCACTCCGACTCAGTTGGCCATATTTGAGTACTAGAAACCGATGCAACTAGCCTAGTAAACTAGACAAACCCACCTATTGGCTGGTTGGTTTAGCATCGCACCATAGGCGAAATCATACAAAAAAGCCTTATGTAAGGGGGAAAAAAGAACAAAGTAATACAAAATTGTCTGTATGGGCGATATTGGTTCCATTCATTTTGCTTGATGGAAAATAAGCAGCAAAAAATAGCAACAAAGTGAAATTTGAGCCACAGGGTTTTAAACCTGGCTATGTCTATTACATGTTCACATTCCGTGTGTTGGAACAGTACAGTCTCTGTATGAAGCCTTACATTTCACACATGGATGACAAATTTGAGATTCCTGCCAGCATGTGTTCACAGCGGCGAGAGCCATCGTATCAGAACACGTCCTGGGGTATGTCTATGCTGATGTCGTCTATACATTTTAAGATAACGTCTGTGATGGCGGTAATCTGTTCAGTCATCTTTCAACAATGGTGTTCCCAAATCTTATCGCCGTTGTTGTATAGTACTATTTTTGGTCTTGCTCTCAGAGTCTATTGCTCTTGGTTGGTTTGCGTCTTTTGCACTCAGGACTGATGGTATTTCAGGTGTCAGGCCTGATTTCAAGCTTGACAGTGTGTTTCCGCTAGAGCACAATAGTTCTATTCTACTCCGAGCATATTTGATAGGAACAGGTTCTCAGTACGAGTATGTTGTCAAAGTCAAACTTGATTGGCCAAGAGATGTCAAATAAATGGATGCCAGGTTTTGCTTTCAGCCAAAGACGCATAGAGATAACATTATAGTTCCCTAAAGGACTTGGACTTCTCAAATATTATTCCAAACGTAGATGGCTAGCTAGAGATAGTGTTGCAATAGTTCAGGCTCAGAACCACCGGTGAGCAGAAGTAAAAGTGAAGTATTCTTTCTGATTGTATTCCTCTTCCTTCTTTCTTTTCTTTCCTTTCTTTCTTTTCTTTTCTTTCTTTTCTTTCTTTTCTTTCTTTTCTTTCTTTCTTTCTCTCTTTCTCTCTTTCTTTCTCTCTTTCTTTCTCTCTTTCTCTCTTTCTTTCTCTCTCTTTCTCTCTTTCTTTCTCTCTTTCTCTCTTTCTTTCTCTCTTTCTCTCTTTCTTTCTCTCTTTCTTTCTTTCTTTCTCTCTGTCTCTCTCTGCTCCACACACTCTAATATATATAATCTTGTCTGCATTGCGTTGTGTTGCCTTGCCGTAGGTGTTCCAGCCGATGCTGATGGAGTACTTCACCTACGAGGAGCTGAAGGACATCAAGAAGCAGGTGATCGCCCAGCACAGCCGGCAGCAGAGGTGGGGCTGCGCCGTCGAGGTGCTCAAGGGCTTCAGCCTGTTCAACCAGGCCGAGGAACTCCACAAGGCCTTCAAGTACTCCGACCACGAGAAGACAGACGACGGTGAGTGGTGTGGTATGGTGTAACAGAATAACATTAGGGGCGCGTTTAAAATGAGCTGTGCTAGGCCTTCAAGTACTCCGACCACGAGAAGACAGACGACGGTGAGTGGTGTGGTATGGTGTAACAGAATAACATTAGGGGCGCGTTTAAAATGAGCTGTGCTAGGCCTTCAAGTACTCCGACCACGAGAAGACAGACGACGGTGAGTGGTGTGGTATGGTGTAACAGAATAACATTAGGGCGTGTTTAAAATGAGCTGTGCTAGGCCTTCAAGTACTCCGACCACGAGAAGACAGACGACGGTGAGTGGTGTGGTATGGTGTAACAGAATAACATTAGGGCGTGTTTAAAATGAGCTGTACTAGGCCTTCAAGTACTCCGACCACGAGAAGACAAGACGACGGTGAGTGGTGTGGTATGGTGTAACAGAATAACATTAGGGCGTGTTTAAAATGAGCTGTACTAGGCCTTCAAGTACTCCAACCACGAGAATACAGACGACGGTGAGTGGTGTGGTATGGTGTAACAGAATAACATTAGGGCGTGTTTAAAATGAGCTGTACTAGGCCTTCAAGTACTCCAACCACGAGAATACAGACGACGGTGAGTGGTGTGATGTAACGGAATAACATTAGGGAAGACATTAGGGCGTGTTTAAAATCATTGTTGAGATGAGCTGTACAAGGCCCTCAAGTACGTACTTGGACCACGAGAGGACTGATGATGGTGCGTGGTGTTACTGATCATACAACAGTTAGATCTGGTCAAATTATTTAACAATTTCTGATTGGATGAGATGTATTCTACGCATCACTAAGAGTTGGTCACCCCACCACCGACATTCTCCACATGAAATTAGTGAAGTCCCACAAACAAAGCTGGTTTCCATAGCACCATGTGGTTAAAAGTTGAAGACTGAAGACAGTGATTGGTGTCACTGAATAACGTTTGGGAAGACTGGAAGGGGAGGGCTAGTTCAAAGACATAGCAGAGGTGACCATGAGAAGGCTAACGATGATCAGTGGAGTTACTGAATAATGTGAGCTTTACTAAGTAACTCAAGACGGAAACTCTATAATGTTCAGATGGGGCAACGCAGAAGTTGCTATTTAGATTGGGATGTAACGTTTGGGATGTGATTTTTGGGAGGCAGCAGTATTACATACAATCTACTTTTTTAACAGTCATACCTGCTGTTAGTTGGGAATTAATTTGGTACAGTATGTGTGCAAAGATGTTTGTTTAACCTTCCTCTTTTCATGTCTTGTGCAAATTGTGATCTTTCCCTGAAGTGTTTTTGCCATCATTCTTTACGGTCAGGGGCATTTAATGGTGTTGAAACTAGGGATGTTAACCGGATCAACGATAACCGGTTAAATTTTCTGCCACCGGTTAACCGGTAATAATAATTATATAATAATAAATTCCTCCCAAAAAGCCCCCAAAAACTATAATTTTGAGGTTTTGACACGATAATTCAGCATCTGGCGACACTGGCTGGACATGACGGGTCCCGTCTGAGCAGCAAAAAGAAATTTTAAAAAATTTAAAATTTTTAAAATTCAGTGCTGTGCCTATCAGGCCACGAACTTTATATCATTTAAGATTGCCGGTTAACCGGTTAACCACCGGTTAATGAGTCTCAGTAACCGGTTAAGATATTTTAAAATTTTCGCCATCCCTAGTTGAAACATCTGATGCAGCTGATGAAATGATCTCCTTTGCCCCATATACTGTAAAGGAACAGTTTGTTTTCACAGATGTTTGATGACATCTTTCTTTCTTTTTTCTTTCTCTCTCTCTCTCGCGCTCTCTCTCTCTCGCTCTCTCTCGCTCTCTCTCGCTCTCTCTCGCTCTCTCTCGCTCTCTGATGTTGGTTGTTGTCATGTGTTCTCCGCTGGCTGGCTGGACAGAGTTGGAGAGGGGCTCGGCGTCGGCCCATATCTCCCAGCTGCCCGTGGAGGTGCTGCTGAAGATCTTCCAGTTCCTGGGTCCTGAGGACCTGTGCCGCTGCGGACAGGTGTCTGCCACCTGGGCAAGTGTGACCAAGACCGGCTCTTTGTGGAGGCACCTGTACCCAGTCCGCTGGGCCAGAGGTGGGCATTTCTACTTTGCTTTAGAGTAGTAGAGTATGGCATTTCCCATGCTTGTGTGCATTATATATTACATATACTGAATCTACTATACAGAATAGATTACATAATGTGTCTACATTCATGCGTGTGTGTGATTTATGTCAGAGAATTATTGTGTTATAGTGTTTTATGTGGTTCTTGTATATGGAGACGAGAGATTTCCCTCCAGTTCAGTCCTAGCATTGGAAAGTAATAGCTCCACCTTCCCTGCCCGGTCAGCTGGCCACCCTTAAATCTATCGCTGCTATTTTTGTTCCGACAGTGAGGATTAACCCTGTAGTACTCCATCACAACAGCAAGGGTGTTCATATTTAATGTGATTTTTTTAGCACTTTGTATTATGTGTGTTTCTATTCACACTTTGTACAACTTTTATTGTATTTAAATGCAACTTACATTTTTATTGGATGGATTTTCGCCACATTCGCAACAAGTTCTCCTCTAAGCTGTTAAGATAATGATACACTGGGCAAGATTTTGAGCGATGTTGCAGGGCAACATCATGATTGGCTATTCATTTTCTGATGAAGGACTGAAAAAAAGTTGCCTGCTGCTAATCCAAGTCCTCCTAATAAAACACATTATATTATAAACAGTCTAAACAGCATCCTATATCGTTGCCCATACAGATTGCTCAGAAAATTGCCCTGTGTATCATCACCTTTAGACATATATCAAATCCCCCATACCCACACAGTGCCATTCCCATTTGAGAGAGTCCAATAAGCATCTGCCATGTCTTGTGCAGGTGACTACTACCACGGTCCCCCAGGGGAGCTGGAGCAGGAGCCGGATGAGGAGTGGGTGAGCAACCGGCAGGACGAGGGCAAGGCCTACCAGGAGTGGGACGAGGACGCAGATGTGGACGAGTCTGGTCAGTACTCTTCTGTTGCGTTGTAAAGCCTGTTTTCCCCCTTCTTAGTTGAATTGCAAGTAATTGAACTCAATAAATAAACCAGTCAACAAAAGAATGGTTGTTAATTTAGTTTTAAGTGTGTACTATGTGCAAAAACCTTTGTGTGAGCTAGAATCACTTCCAGTTGAGATGTGCTCTTGTTTATTGTTGCCTCACACCGTATACTGCAGCTGAGTACGTGTATGTGCATGCTTAGACTAAAATGCAACACAGACAACTACTGTATGTCCTAAAAAAAGACAACATAGAGAACCCATTAATAAACATTGGAAATAAATGTTAGATTGGCTTGCATCTTCACACCACCAAGCACATTAAATTTACAGTAAGCAAACGTAGTTAACTTTACCTTGTGACAGGTTTGTTGTCCAAAGCTGGTGAGAGTGATGGTGATGATGGTGTCTTGAATAACGCAATGTCTGTTTTCAACGTCCTGGCATGTGATTTCCATGGCCATACAATAGACAGTTCCCTTTGCAAATCCAGCTCAGTCCATGAATGTGTCTCTCCCGCCTGTGTGCTCTTCACATCTGCGATTAAGCATACTGTGTGTCTGTGTGTCTGTGTGTCTGTGTGTCTGTGTGTGTCTGTGTGTGTGTGTGTGTGTGTGTGTGTGTGTGTGTGTGTGTGTGTGTGTGTGTGTGTGTGTGTGTGACTACAGAAAAGGGCTCGGATGAGAGTTCAGCCTACAATGCAGTGCAGCGTGAGAAGAAATTGCTGAACGGGATGATCCAGAACCTTCTCCCTGCCGTTGGGCCCTCTGTGCGCTCCATCACCCTGGCATACAGCTTCGCCGTCTCCAGCAAAATGGTACGTGGAAGACCTTCCTAGTCAGAAATGAACTATCTGGTCTTGCCGTGGCCTAACGGTAGGGCACTGGGTTACTATGCTGGCGACCCGGGTTCGATTCCGGCCCGGGTCATTTGCCGGTCCTTTCCCGTCTGTCTCTCCCCACTCCTTTCCTGTCTCTCCACCACTATCCTGTCAGAAATAAAGGCAAAAATCCCTAAATAAATATATTTTAAAAAAGAAATGAACTATCTGGCCTTGGATGTGTCTCAAACTGTTGAGACACCCCGGTTCAATTCCGGCCTCAGGCCATTTCCCGATCCTCCCGTGTCTCTGTCTCCTACTACTTTCCTGTCACCATCTTCACTGTCCTATCTCAAATAAAGGCATAAAAAGCCCAAAAGCACATGAAAAAGAAATGGTCTGTCTGTCTGTCTGTCTGTCTGTCTATCTTAATTTCCTTCAGGGTGTGTCTCTGTTAGTGTTTGATGTGTGCATTTTAGTATGTGCTTTTCATTGTTCATTAGAGGATCCGAGATGCTTCACAGGGTAACAACGAGTAGAAAGAATGGTTGATTCTGAAAGATTGGAAAGTAACCTTGTTTCTATTTTGTGGATTGAATCTTAGGTTCGCCAGATCCTCTCCCTCTGCCCCAATCTGACTTATCTGGATCTGACACAGACAGATGTCACAGACTCTGCATTTGACAGGTATCAGTACTCCATGTGCCCATTGTTGTTTTTAAGATGTTGTTCTTGCTAGGCTTAAAAAAGACAGTTTTTGCATGTAAGCCAATGTGAAATTGTTGTTCAAATGAAGGATGTGAATTTGACAAGTACCAGTACTCCATGCGCCCATTGTTTTTAAAATGCTGTTCACGCCAGGCTTCAGACAAAAAATATAGTTTTTGCATGTAGACTAATGTGAAGATGATGAACTTTAGACTTACCAGGAACGAGTCCAGTTGCATACATTATGATATGCAGATCATTTTGACTACAGTCCAGTCCACTGTTGCTACTATGACCTGAATAAATGAGAATATTTACAGACATGTTGTTGAATATTATGAATATGAATACACCTTTATTGCTCCGAAGGGAATTTGCTAACTGACACTGGCTTGTCTGCCCTGCGTTTGAATGCATACATGCAGGGGTGTGTAATTTGATAGATGAGATTTGTGTAGTGTGTTATTCTGTCTATCTGCTGCTGGATACCTTCATTTCATTTAGGATCAACAAAGAATCTCCACTGCTACTCCATTCTAATTATTTGTGTGTTTATTTGTTTGTGTGTTTGTGCAGCTGGGCCTCGCTGGCCGTGTGCAGCTCCCTGGAGCACCTCGACCTGTCCGGCTGTGAGAAGATCACCGACCACACCCTGAAGACGCTCGCCCTGGGCATGGGGGATCTCGCCTCCACCTCCTCCTCCTCCTCCTCCCTCCACAGAGGCAGCCCTGAGCGCAGGGCCAAGCTGCTGGCCAGCCACCCTTCCCCCATCAAGCTTCAGCACGAGGCTCCGGCGACCGCCGCCTGCCCCGTTTTGGGACCCGGGGGCAGGCAGGCCCTGATCTTCAAGAGGAGGCCCGGCGGCCGGGGCAACGGCTGCGGACCAGCGCACGTCTGGGTGCTGGACCCCGACGAGCTGGTGGACATTGAGGACGCGGCCGAGTGGAGCCGGCGTGGGGGTGTCGGTATGGGTGTTGGTGTTGGCGGAGGGCCTTCTGTGAGTGTTGCAGGGCCGTCTTCCAGGCCCGTGGAGGTGCAGGCAGCTGGGGGGCAGTGCTGCTGCAGGGTAAGCCGCAGCCAAAGCTTCAGGACTGGGAATAATAGCGGCAGCGGTGGTTGCAATGCCCTCTACTGGCAACAGGTGCAACTGCAGCAGCAGCAGCAAGCGTCCTACAGAGGTGCCCCGTGCGGCCACTCCACTTGCTGTGGCAGAGACACTGCCCTTAGGACTTCAAACGGGCCACAGCAGCCGCAATACTGCCCCATGGAGGCAGGGGGCAGCACTGAGTTTCGGACTAAGTGCCCCATGGTGGGCCAGCAGGACACGTGCCCCGGGCATGAGCAAGCACAGACTGGAAAATCGGACACTCCTCGCTCTCTCAGGTTCCTCAGCCTGTCCGGGTGCTATCAGGTCACAGATCTGGGATTAAGGTAATATGGTGCCTACCTTCACATTTGAATTGTTTTTCCAGTTTAGTTCGGTAAAAGATACCGAATTCAGCAGTGTGGTGTTTAGGGTCTCAACGTTACAAGACAACAAAAAAATATGAGAAATCGTTACAAAAAAACAATGTTATCCAAATTGGCCCAATGTCAACAATTTCAATGCCCATATTATCTGGCCATAAAGGCATCGCGTCGTTTATTTTTTTTCTGGAGCAGAAAACAACACGGATCTTGACAGCAAGTCAGAGCAAAACATGCTTTTGCAATTCCTCAACGATGTAAATGACATGAAAACGATTACCAAGTTGAGTTCTCCTCAAAAAAGTGCCTTCTTCTACAAGCTGGGGCTAGTATTTGTTCAGAAGTTTGTCTCATGGATCTGCAATATCATCGCTGTAGGACTTCATAATGAACTGTCAAGTGGCAGTTACAAGCTTGTGTCCTCTACACTTATCGTCCTATTGAGGTCCAAGGTATTTAGGTATTCCGTGTCAAAATGTGTCCATGCACAAATTCATTTTTTACATTAATATTTACAACTACCATCAATACTAAGTGTTGTTCATCTGCCATCTGAAATATGTTATCTAATTAGGTACAAAGGCTACATCGTTCATGAAATTTTCATTTTGACATGATGATAAACTCACTAAGAGAGTTGTGGGTATCATGACCACTTATTGGCCCTGTGAATGTTATGGGCCCTTTATTGAGAGGTCAGTTGAAGATGGTGACAGGAAATGAGTGGTAGAGAGAGAGAGGGCAAGGATCAGGAACTTACCTCGAGACAGAATCAAACCCAGCAGGACCCTGGCGTAATGGTATTGCTGCACCGTAGCCCACTGAGCCATGTCGCCCGACCCCGTCAATTTTTAGGAATGGAAAGGAAGTCTTTCATATCGTCCCTTTAAATGCCCTTGAAATTTAGAGGGATTACATTTTCAACCATGTATCTGCTCTACACAGTCTTGATTCTGACTAGCAACTCCGGTATAGGTGGCAGATGCCTTATCAAGTTGAGCAGAAAGTGGGATATCAACTCTCAGCAGCATCTTTTTGAGGTTTACTGAGGTTTTAACACTGGGCAGAAGGCTCAGGAATCAAAAACTACACTCACAGAATACTTTCATCTCACGCCTTTCATCTCTGTGTAACCGTGCCTTTGTTAAACATTCCTAAATTCATGTCCTTTTTTCATAATGTGAGCCTAGATTTACATTGATGTAAGGTGTAGGCCCTTAACGCACGGCATTCCACCAGTGGAACACTCTAATAGTCACTGACTGTAAACTCCTTCACTACCATAGTACTACACTACTATGCACAGGGCCTTAACCCATTGACGCCTAAGGCACCTGCAAAAAAAGGTGCTGAATGCCTGAGCCCTTTTTAAGAAAAGCTGCGCTCAGTCTTTAAAAACCAAAATAGTTCAGCCTCTGAAGCACATAAAACATGCAATAAGAAGGCATTTACATGCTAAGACCCTCATCTTTCATTAGAATGTGTTAATTAAAAATCTTTGCTTGTTTGAGATGAATTAAGTTGACTCATCTCATGAGCCTGAATGTTACGTAATGCAGCTCCAGGCGCCAGGGCCAATGTTGCACAACGCAACATCAGGCATCAATGGGTTAAGTAATACATTATGACTTGGTCATTGTCATTCTAGTAACAGGACATTTACAACAGGGGCTGTATCTTACTGGGTTAAATTAGGGTGCAGAGTGAATTGAGTGTGTTGTTGAGTAGGCCCAATATCCAGGGTCCTTTTCCCATTTCCAGGGTCCTTTGCATAACTTGAAAACGGGCAATACTAGTAGTACATAAGCCGACTCAAGGCATCTGTAGACTACATGAGGGAAAACATTTGTGAAAATTAACCACTATGACTATATACTTTCTTAAATTAGTGAGGTAAATGTAGCAACAACTATCTAACAAATTTGGAGGTTTGAAAAAGCAGATTTAGAAATCTGTGTATTTAATTCTTGTTTTGAAATGCCTGTGAAAAGCTTGAAATTACAAAAAGAATACATGGGTTCTTAATTTTTGTTCCCCCCTGGTTGCGGACAACTCAACCTCTGATTGTTGGAAACCGCTGTTGGTCAAAAAATGTGCTCCCATGGTTGGCTGCCAGTGTCTTGCCCCTCCTCACAACATCGTGTTTATAAACAAAAAAAACACATGTATTCTGAGATATTACATTGCTGCCATCTTGTGGCTAGGACGTGAACAGCACCACCCAATTTGAACCCTTGTTCCTCTGCTTTCTTTTTTTTCTTACATATTTGGCATGCAGATTTTTATAGATGTGTTTCACCACAAAAGTTACAGCATGAAGTCAGTCAGTCTGGCCTGTCTCAGATCAGGCACCAGTAATTTCCAGATTTAAGTCACACACTTTGCAAAATCTATAGCCTTTACGCAGTCCATCTGAATTTTTCTCTGTCTATCTGTCTCCGTGTGTGCGTGCGTGCATGTGTCCTCTTTCTGCATCCTCTCTGTCTTTGTCCGTGTGTCCCCTGCCATGTATGTTTCCTCTCTCTCTCTCTCTCTCTCTCTCTCTCTCTCTCTCTCTCTCTCTCTCTCTCTCTCTCTCTCTCTCTCTCTCTCTCTCTCTCTCTCTCTCTCTCTCTCTCTCTCTCTCTCTCCCCCCTTGTCCTGTGTCTGTGTCCTTGTGCGCGCGTCGGCTGTCCTGCAGGGCCCTGTCCCAGCGCGGGGGGCTGCCTGTCCTGGAGCACCTGAACCTGTCTGGCTGCCTGATGGTGACTGAGGTGGGGCTGCAGGAGCTGGTGACAGCCTGCCCCTCCCTCAACGACGAACACTTCTACTACTGTGACAACATCAATGGTAACGTAACAAACACACACACTTATACTGCTGTCACCGCAACACACGTACACAGTAATGCAGAAGTACACACTCTCACAAAGCCCAAGCACCATCACAAACCCCACTGCAGCGGTTCCCCGGAATCCCCTAGGGGGATCGAGGAGATCCTGCAGGGGTGGGCAGACAGAAGGGCTTCCAGAAAATGGGAAAACCACACGTCAACTGTTGACATTAACATTCTGTAATTTGTTTGGTAACAGTATTTATTTTTATGGTTAGTACATTTATTTACATTTCCTGTGAACTTCAAAGTAAAATGTATCAATATTGCAGGAGAGAAGATGTTAGGCATTTAGAATGTGTCGGAGGAGAGGGGGTTCGCCAAAAATATTCTTAGGTTTAAAATGGTTCCCAGCAGAAAAGGTGTGGGAGCCTCTGCTCTACTGTGGTGTGAAAAGTAATACAGCTAACACATTTGCACTCCCTATGAGACAACTTTTAGTCTCAACATTGATTATGTATCCTATGATTACCCATACTGTCTGAGATGTACAATTCAGGCTCTTCAATTGCCTGAGAAATTGGGCACAAATGGCATATACGGTTGTATATGTGAGATGCATTTTTGTTAAAGAGCAGTAGATATTTCCTGTGTCTTGGATTTAGCGATATATATTTGTTAGTTCCTCAATGTATAATTTTTGTGTTTTCTACAATATTGTACAATTCTATAATATTTCTACAATAATGGCTGATGTTTTGTTGTATGAAGAGTGTACATTATTGAGTATTACATTATTGAGTTAAACCGTTTCATTCTCAGCAAAAACACATTTAAATTATAAGAAGGAAATCATGAGAACATTTGAACTGTGCTGAATGAGTAATGTGAAACTTAACTGGTAGATGTAGCTGGTGTTTGTCTAACCTCACCCTTAATCACCAGCTAGAGTTCCTGTCTGTGTCAGGTAAGTTGATGCATATTATTTGTATTGGATATTGTACACATGCACAATTTAATCAGACTGTGGCTTATTATTAACCACTCGTGATCGCACAGGTAAGTCAGTGTGTGGATGTGCAAGTTTGGATAGCTCTTGTGTTATAAGAGTTCAGTGACTGTTAACCTAATGACCTCCACAGCATACATTTAATACAGAAAATAATGAATACAGCATAAGAGGTCAACTAGTTGTAGCAGAGACGGTTGGTTGATTTGAGACCCCTCTTTTGTCGTAGCTATTGTTGGATATCCTGGTCCCTGTTGTCATACTAATCCGCTAACTGCCGTGTGTCGCCACGTCTGTCCGCAGGTCCCCACGCCGACACGGCCAGTGGCTGCCAGAACCTCCAGTGTGGCTTCCGGGCCTGCTGCCGCTCTGGAGAGTAGAGCCTGTCTACCCCATCTTCAGCCCGCCTTGTACCTCCCCTCTTCATACCTGCCTTCCACCCCTCTATTCAGCCTCGTCTGCCTCCCTTTCCCTCTCCGGTAGTATTTCCTCACACTACGCTCTCTGTTCATGGCCTGGAGTACAGCCTCTATCGTATATCCTCATCTCCATATCCCCCTCCACCCCATCTTCATATCTTCATGATGCTCAGAGTGGCACCCCTGTAACTTTGTACCCCATCTTCAGCTCCTTCTGCCCCCATGACCTTCTGATCGCAGCTGCCCCCTGCGACTCTCTCTTCTGATTGCTGTTACTCAGGAGAGTAGTAGAAACCCTGTACCACTTTTTTTTACCCCTTCCTCTACCCTCTCTATCCCCTTTTTCTTCTTCTGTTTTGCTCTCATCATTGCCCTCTGGTGGTTTGAAGCAGTACCCCAGTTCCATACTTTGAACTACTCATGGTCTGCACCCCTCTCCTCTCTCTTCATGGTCTTCTGTTGCTGTGAAGCTTGGTTCCCCCTTCTGCCCTCCCTTCAGCCTCTCTCTAGGAGTTGTAGTCCTACTCCACCTTCTCTTGTCAGTGCGTGTATCGCTGTCCCCTGGAGAGTAGATCTTCTCACTTACCCACCCATCATCCAACCCTTTTGCCCTGCACTCTCCCCTGGAGAGTAGATACTCTCCCCCACCCATCATCCAACCCTTTTGCCCCCCACTCTCCCCTGTTATGTGTCCATAGACCACTCCCTCACACTCCCTCCCTGTGTATACAGTACATCCATACTTGCATACCGTACATACATACATGCACTTTAATACAGGAGCACTGTCAGCAGGGCTCCACGTTCTTCCCCTCTTTTGTTTTGCTTTTGCCTGTTTAAATTCCTGAAATTATATTTTCACCTTTGACTCTCGAGGCAAGATCACATAATCACTAAAGCAAATTGGCTGGGAAATCTTATCTATCTTTCAAGGTGTTAAATCTACTTAAAAAATCAGTCCTTTGGGGGCAGGGAAAAGTGTGTTACCCTTCTGTAGTTTTCAGTATTGCAGTGTACAAGTAACTTCTTTCCATCTCATTTCTCCATAGCGTACAATAACCCTGTCACAGGTATCATAGCTACCCAAGTTGTGTTTCAATCATTGTTCATAGGAGTTGTTTGTGAGCCGGTTTTCATTTTAGATATTTTATCATCCATCTTAAATGGCAATATAGGCCCTACTGTAACTTTACTTGCACACAATTTATTCTCCCTCAGCTGTATATAGGTGACCTTGAAACGCACCTGAAGGAATTTGTTTATTTTTTGCGAGGTTTTTCCAGTCTAAATTATGCTGTAACTTCATGTCACCAGCGTACTTCGTAAATTAATGTTATAATTTTGCATATTCGTTTTTGGAGGTCTTCTAGGTTGTCCCCCCCTTTCACAATTGGCTTTGGATTATCACTTTATCATTTGAATGAACATTTGGACAATTTGTAATTATTTGCACAACCCTTATACTAAATCGGTGTGTTGGTCTCAGATGACTTCACCTTCCAGTTAAATGGAGCCATGTGTGGTTAATAGAGGTTATGTCAGATCAACACTCATTATCTCATTCGGCAACACAACATGTTCAGAATTTAGAGTACCAAATCATCATCGTCACTCATGTAGCACTCTTTAGATGCATGGGCAATGCCACCTGTTTCAATAAACCCATTTTAAAAGCTTCACGTTTTGGCTGAACTTGTCTTCTTTTAGTTTTACTGCAATCTTCCATCATCACCTGTTTTTGAGTGTGTTGTAAATTCAAAGTGAGTCACATTAACCTTTTTCCTTTGGTTATGTTTGTTCGCTTGAAACAGATTGAAAGTAGGCATGCTTAATGGTGAAATGCACTACATAGTCATAGTGCCAATTAACATGTTATATGTTTTATTATGCACAGATAAGCATGAGATTAAGCGTAATGAGCAGAGTATGCATATCGGTGAGTAGGGTATCTTTTAATGGCCAAATTTCCCACACAATGTGTGTAAAACAGCAGTGCATTAAATGTTGCTAGCTGATTAAAAGACAATAACAAACACTTCCTTCGAAGCTGGAAGTCACAGCCAGTTACTTGTATGGGAACACAGAGTACCTGCTGTCACTACACTTCTGATCATGTGTTTTTGTTTTGAGGCTGACTGCACAGACGGAAGGAAATGAGGCACAGCAAGATGTAAACTGTGTCCGAACAGAATGGGTCTTTATTCAGGAAATGAAAGATTGTAATCAACACCCCATTTAAATACAAAACAAAACAAAATAAAAATCCACGATATTCATTTGCATATCAAAGAACCATTCAGTAATAATTACAATCCGAACACTTCATAAACCACTTGTGTGAATCTATACACAAACTCCGATTTAGAAACTAGTAACTTTGACAATATTACAAAGATTTTAGCTTTAAAAATAATTCAACTTAAAATATTTTAGCAATTAGCATCATAAAATTATATATTTATATATATTCCACATAAAAATACAAAATAATATTAATGACACATAATATGAAAAATTATTCCAAGTATTTTGCTACTAGTCTATTTAAATGAAATAAAAAAAGAATAAACCAAAAATGAAAAGAAATAGAAATATGCATGAAAAAGTCTCTCCTTTTGTTAGCAAAACACTATCCAAAATAACTACAATCATTTACATCAGTACAAAGATATCTGGATTTAAAAATAGTTGCAATGAAAAACAAGGGGGTTTATTTTTCTGACAGTAAAAAATGACACTGTGAATCAGAAATTTGCAAAATATGCAATGAAAAAAATAAATCTGCATTTAAAAAGGTTTACACTTATGTTATTCTTACGTTTTTTTTATACAAACATTAGAAACAGTATTGCACGTCACAACACAGATTCGAGGTTAGTCAGCCTTTCAAAATGTGTTATCTTCAAGTTTCGGAGCATCAGTGAGGAGAGACGAAGGGTCTCGATGCAACGGGGGGATCTCAAGTGTCATCCATGAACATAATAGAACCCTCAATGTCAACTTCCTTCAAACAAAACGTGTGATGTATTCATATATTAATTATATTAATATATAAACGTGTGTAATATATTAATATATCAATATATACATAATTGCATGGGTGTTTCTTAAAATGGTCTTTGTTTAATTTTTGTCTTCGAACAGAATCCTGCATCTGGACAGAACTATAAATATTAGGGGAAATAAAAATGTGTAAAATAAACCTATTGAAATAGAAAAATACAATCCAAATCAAATAGTTTTTTGTCTACAAAAATAGTGAAATAAATATGATTTTTACAAAAACAAAACAACCACATGTATACAGATACATACACAGAGAAACGTACAAAGCAACAGTGTTAAACACAAAAAAGACAAAAACACAGTACTCAGGATACACAGGCCAGTGTCAGGGGAAAGTGGTGTGGTTAGTGCCAATGCTTTCGCTAATGTCACTCTTTCAACCATGCACAGCCGGTTCCAACATCTTCGCTCTGTTAAGGGTCACAAGGACACTTGACATATTCGTCATCGGTGAAAGATTCCTTCATTTATATGTGTGTGTCTTTATTTAGCTCTGGGCCATTGCAAATCCCATCAAATTATGTGTGATTCATTGCTCCTCTATTTTGATCTTTGTGACCAGCAGGGGTGGATTATTGAATGTTCCTACAAGGCTTAGGCCACGGAGCCATAGGCCTCAAGGGCCCAGGACAGAGGAAGTCGTCCAGCTGCACCCTTACCCAAGAGGCCTTGCGCTCCAGGTAGCATAATGTTAGGGTCCAGGTGAAATGAAATTCCCTCTTCCCCATTTTATCTGTGCGTGTCGGGACACTGTCTTAAACATTTTAAGTCACGGTCACTTAATTCTTTCATCCACCCCTGTTGGCCAGGCATAGTAAGCAACTTCTTAAAGGAAGTACCAGCCACATTCCCCCGACTTCCTTCATCAGCACACCTATCTCGATCTGCCAGTCTACCCTCACATAGAAAACCTCATCCCACTTGGAAAAAAATATATTATTAAATAACTTATCATGAAAAAATAAGGAATATTAAAATCATCTGGTTAAAAAATAGGTAGATGTCCAACCAACGGGAAATGAAATCATTTATAAAATGATGACATACAGGTAAATAAAAAGGACAGCTTTTTCATCGTCATTTTCCAAAACAAATGTCAGGGTTAGCCAGCTCATTGATAACTGTAAAAGCTAGAACAAACACAGACTGCAATCAGAGTAGGAAACTTTTGAACATGTAGTGCACTATATATTATCAAAAGTGATTAGATTATAGATTAAGGGGGGGAGCAAAATGCAAAATTGTGTATCATATTGACAAATAAATACTCTATTTTTAAAAAAGCACACACACAACTCAATAAATAAACCATACAATCTCATCTCGAAGTAGTAACAGTAGAGACACTTAAAAAGTTTGAGTCACAAACACCAGGAGGACAGCAACAGGCTGTGGTGCTCACAAACAAACAAACACAGAAGCAAACAGCACAAACTCAAATGAGACTGACACACGAGTATACAGTACCAGATGGCCAGTTAGAACTGGCATCCACGGCTATTGGAGAGATTGTCCCTAAAGAATACATTAAATCTCAAAGAGTGATCGCAATCGTCAGGGGGATTTTTCAGAAGAAATATTTATCGGGGATAATTTAGCCAATTCTAATTCTTTGTTTTAAATCACTACAGTACATAGTAACGAAACAGAAGGAAGAAAGACATTGTTATAATGATTGGGATTTGTTTTGTATTTCTTGTTTCAATTCTTGATCCATATCCCAAACCGCTACTTTTTAGGTTTTTCTTCTTAACGTTGATTCAAGAGAACTATAGCTCATTTTAAACTTGCTCACATATTGCATCAATGGACATCACCACTATCTCTATGGAACTTACAGGCTCTGTTTAAACAGAAGCAGCTGACCAGCCAACTGCCTATGAGTATTGGTAACTGGTATTGGCAAGCTTATACGTGGATGTAAAACTCCTACCCATTTTACATTAGATAACTGGGAGTACAGTCTGGGCACAAGCCTTTTATCAGCTAGAGTCTATGCTACACCGTTTACAACACTGTTACGTGTGTGAATATATGGAGGTAAATGTTAAGTTGGGTAAAGGCAATACGACATCCTCATTTTTCCTCCTTATCTAGGTTTATAACTTAAGGAAAACCTTAGCATACTGACTACAGCCACACGTTACATAGACACCACGCACACTAACCACAAACACCACTCAGATTTTTTTTCGTGTTTTTGTTTTGTCAAAATTTTCACAAACCATCAAATACACTGAGATGGTCAGACATACTAGTCTAAAACTAAGGTTTCTGGTAGAATAGTTGAATAATGTAAACCAATCACCACATCAATGCATGCACGTTTTTTTTTTGTAATGTCTTCTGAACTCGATACCAAGTTCACTGATAATTTCTTTAGTTCATGCTACATAGTGTTCATCTTTTCTTATCTGTAATATGAGATATAAGGTTTGCTATATGTCAGTCTGTCAGTTACCTCTACTTGCATGCAAATGGCATATCGAGACAAACATGCACTTAAAACACATTTCACATTCTAGTCTCATCCTTGTCATTCTTCGCGAGCAACAGAGGTCACAATATCTGAGTTTAGTGTGGTCGGCATTAGCAATTTCACTTCATTTTAATAACAATTCCTCTCCTTAAGATGGCATTGAATACAACATTGCATCTAGTCAAATATATAGCAGCAAAGCTTCTTACATAGCTTGGGTGATTAAAATGGTAGATAGAGCTAACTATAAAACGTCTTCCTTATTTTGAGGTATTAACTTTTCTTTTGGAGAGCAAACATAACCAAATTGTCTATTTTTTCAGTATGCATATAAGGAGCGTGTCAAAACGTTAGGAGATAGGCTTTAGTCATAGTGTTTGCTTTTTACCATTTTGTTTCTTTTTCTTGTTCTTGCCTTCATTTTGTTTGTGGCAGAAACGTTAAACTTTTTAATGCTTCCTATTGTTGTTACTACCTTTGGTTAACGGACCTGGGGCAGGCGTTAAGAGAGATTAAATCATCAAGATTCTTCCAGAGACAAGTGCGCAGTTTGCCCACCAGCTGGGGAGGGGGGATACTAGCAGCAGACAGACATATATAGACAGACAGACAGACAGACACGCTGCCCCCTCCCATGCAAAACATTCTTGTAACTACTTTGTTTTTTAAATCTCACATATAAAAATAATTTGAAAAAGGAAAAAAAACTACAAAAAAAATCAATCTCTCTCATCTTATGTTAATCTCCTTGAAAAAAAAAACCCATGAAAGTACCACAAAAAGTCATCAAAGCCTGAGATGGCAGGTGGTTTGGTGAAAAACTGAGGCTTGTAGTGTTTTGGCTGCTACAAAAGATACATATTTTAGATTCTCATATAGATATAATTTCTCTATATTTTATATATATTTATAATTTCATATTTGCTTATACTGTATACTGTTACGTACTCTATACTGATTAGCTTAGGGGGGCAAGGCAGGGCTGGGCAGGGGATTGTGGGTAGGGGTAAGGGTGGGGGGAGGGGGTCATAACAGAACAATGCACTTCTTCCTGCCTCGTGCTGTGTTGTCGTCATCATCACCATCATCTCTTCTTCCATTCCGCTGTCTCTCACACTTCGAACTCTCGGGCCTCTCTCCGCCTGCCCGTCCTCAGTTCCAGCGGAAGTGGATCTGGCGAGGCCGGTCGGCGCCTTCCTTCACCAGGGGCTTGTGGAACTCTCGGCCGGCACGCGAGTGGATGTTGGCCCAGCAGAACTCGCAGTAGTACTGCAGGCAGGTCACGTTGGCGCAGAAGAAGGGCGCAAACTTGCCCCCGCAGCGCGCCCCCTGGCACTCGTCGCACAGCTGATCGTCCAGGACGTAGGGCTTCACCTCCACCTGCAGAGAGCCAGGCACACACACATACACCACATCAGTTAATACTCATTTTACTCCCATGGATACAGCATAAAGCATAAAGGCTCAGTTGCTACTACCCAAAATTCCTACGCGCACCACACACGTGAATGAGTGAACAAATTATACATTAATACAAAACATTTCCAAAATACGGAAATACAATTGTCTGAAAGACATGAGGGAAGTGTAAGGCCAGCTTCATACTAGTATGTCAATGTCTCAGTCAGTCAGAAAGAGAGAGAGCGAGAGAGGCCCCATACCCGTTTGTCGATGTCCCCATGCTGCAGCTGGACGAATCTGGCGCTGATGGCGGCAATGTAGCTCTGCTGATTGGAGAAGGCCACTCTGCCCGCCCCCTTGGGGTACTTAAGCTCTGGGTCAGTGTCGATGCCAGCGTAGCAGACGCCCCCATACAGCCGATCCATAATCATCGCCAGCTCCACTGCAGCAGCGAAAGGAGGGGGAGAGGAGAGAGAGAGAGAGAGAGAGAGAAAGGGGAAATGTTATTCTGACAGAAAAAAACATTGAAATAATCCAGAAGAAGGTTAATGTGCCCCGTAGTTTGTAGTATACGCATCACACACACACACACATACTGTATACAACATACATAGATATGCAGTGAAGTCAAGGAAGCTAGTATTTGCATGTTTGAATGAACCATATAATAGTTGTACAATATATACAGTATATGTGTACCTCCATGGCCTTACATGTACTGTATATTGATATTTATTAATCTGTATTATCTTCACAGTATTTCAGGACTCATGTATTATGTATTGCTTTGTCTATTTGCTACCTACAACATGTGTTTTACTACTGGCCATGATTATCGATACAATTACATACAGAAAATCCATCATCGTAGCCAGTAGGAATGCACATTAAACATATGTATTGATGTATACTATACAATAGAGACGGCAATAATTTGTATTCATGAATGACCGAAATTGACCGAAAAATCTATAGTTACATATATGACAGTAACAATGTTAACATACAGGGCACAAACCGACTGAAAGATCAATATGAAATCAATACCACTGCAGCAGAGAAGGACGCCATGACAATATAGAGACAAGATGGAGGAGTGTTATTGGTATTGTACATACAGTACTGTATTTGCATATAGGCTAGCAACTCACAATTTTGCACCTGTTCATAGTGGTGTGCAGCTACTCTATAGTATTATAGTACTATACTATTGCTATAGTACTATACTATTGCTTGGGCTGTCGGTCCCTCGGAGACCACACTGGAAGATTTCTGCGATATAATTCGGCAACCTGTGCCCTGTACTGTATGTGCAGTTAAGTGTGTGACTCCAGCAGTTTATGTGGAACAACAACAAATGACTGTGTTATACTATAATATACTGTGCATAATATACTGCATGTATTACTACTTGGTCTTATTGTTAAACGTATGCCATTTAGCAGACAGGCATGCATTTCTATCAAATAGTCTAATTGCAGCCAATAAATTGCAACATGTCCAATAAAACTGATACTTCTACATTTGAAGAGGACGATCTGAGGGGAGATCAGAAACAAGAGATGAGACTGGATGCTGAGGGCTGAAGGCCACTGACCTGCACGCAGTGGGCGGGGCACTCCCCCCACGAAGATGGTCTTACGGGGGTCCAGGGGCTGGGAGCCGTCCATCACAAAGTCACTGTCACTCAGGTTCCACGGACGAATCTGAACCTAATGAACAGAGAAGAGCATTTGGTGAAAACGTTTGCAAAGTTATGCAAAACATAATTATGTATAGTACTGTTCTCTACACGTTGTTCATGTAAATTGTACAAGATGCTCTCAATCTGACTGTGTATACCGTACATTATATTACACGTCCAAGGATCGCTTGAAATTTGGGATGTCAAAATTCTAAATGGGGTTGCAAGCCAAAAGCAGTTGGGACCACATACTATAGTGCTTGTGATTGAAAAGTATTTATGTATGACGGTTTTGTCACACAAAGTTAATTAACTCGGAAGAGATGGTTTATGGGAATGTTGTATTGCTACAAGTTGATGGAAAACGAATCAAGTTGATGGAAATCGAATATTTTCTCTTTCCTACATTCTAATCACAAACTGAGAGCTCCATAAAATGTTGTTGGCAAATAATCTGACGAGTCAGAAAAATGTAGCCTGAGTATCATCCTCCGTAGTGACCGCGCTGGCTCAATACTTTCAGCAAGCGAAAGTATTGAGCCAGCGCGGTCACTACGGAGGATGATACTCAGGCTAAGAAAAATGTGCATCAACAGTTGATCGTCCTGTTGATGAAAAACGTGAACGCGGAGAGCAGACGAATCTTATATTGCTACAATATGATGCGCTTTAACTTTCAAGTCAAAATCTGATGGAAAAGGGGCTTACGTATATTCTCACAATTTAAAGCATTCTTTGCTATTCTTTTCTATTCTGTTCATATGATACATTCTCACTTTAAAAGATAATCATGATCACTTCACAAGTCTGATATCACTCTAACTGAATGTGGAAATGTCCAATGCGTGCAGACAAATAGTTCTCCAGTAGTTGAAGAGGCTTTGGCCCTGATTAATTGGTGGTGACAGGCTGGCGTGTGTGGACTCACTGGTTTGTCCTTGATGGTGGGGCTGGACACACACAGGTAGAGCTTCCCATCCTCCTCCAGGCAGGCCTCGATCAGAGCCTGCACAGAGGTCTCCTCTTGGAACAGCAGAAAAGCATAGCCTGGATAGAGAGAGAGAGAGAGAGAGAGAGAGAGAGAGAGAGAGAGAGAGAGAGAGAGAGAGAGAGAGAGAGAGAGAGAGATACAAGTTTAAACGTGAATATAAATATAAGACAAATCCACCAATGCACCTACCCACCAGTTCAACCAAAATAAACACACACACACTTTAGCTTGAAAAAGCCCTGAATGAATCTGCCTGTATAATAAGTAGCATTTACGCTGCAACAGTTCCTACCTAGTAAATGTTTTCCTGCTGAAAATAGCACTGACCTCTGTTCAAAGGTCACAAAGGTCACAGATACTTGGAAGCAGCTTACAGTACATAGCACATACGGCCATGGATTTAATGAGTTCAGTCAATGCAAATCATTACTCAGAGACGTTCATCACATTTGTGTGCAAAACAGTTTCTGATGTCTTTACTACTGTTACGATCATAGTATCTAGATTCGATTACACACTTTTCTCTAGAGAAGCATGTGGCTAAACAAACTTCACAACCAATAACACTCAAATATATAAAAATTCAGGGTAACACTTTACAATAACTACCCAAAAAAGCTTTATAAACACTTTATAAATAATTAACTAATTATCAACAAAATGTTTACAAATGTTTACAAATGGGCAAGAAATACTATGTTAACACAACAGACACAGAAGTCTTCTCAGTCCTGGAAGTTTATCCTCCAAAGACCAGAAGGCTAGCCTAGAAATCTAGACGCCCCTAGCGACCGCAAATTGAATTTGCACCCGTACAGCTTTTTGCTGTACGGGTCTGGCTCGCTAGGCTACCAGAAGGCATGAAACCACATAAAACTCACACAGTAGAAGTTGATTCCCACTCCACTGTGCTGTCGTAGTTTGGTTCTTACTCATTTACAAACATTTGTAAATGCTTTGTTAAATGTTAATTATAATCAAATGTTAATAAAGTGTTTATTAAGCTTGTTTGGGTAGTTATTGTAAAGTGTTACCAAGTTCAGCATCATACTACAAGATTGTAAAACAAGCGCAATCCGAGATGGCAACCTGGCCCCCTGGCCAACACTAGATACACGTGATATGTGTTTGGTGCCACCTGCAGATGACCCACAGACATTGCAATCGTACAAACAGACCGACAGACAGAGATGGTTCTTCTGGTGGGCCAGGTAATAATACAAAGACTGCATAAGACAGTGTAAATGTGAGCTTGTGAGGTGTTTGCTGTCTGTGAGCGGTACCTTTAGGGGGGAAGTAGGATTTGCTCTCAGCCTTGTGAGGCCAATCCACCACCAGATGGCCAAAGCGGCGGAAGCTTGAGGTGATCTCATCTAGAGAGAGAGCAGAACATAAAACAGAGCATAAGCTAATATTCTGGTTTCACCATTTAAATGTATATTTTTACATTTTCTACAGTTTTATTCTCATCTACTGCTTTTAAAGCAGCTTCTAGCTGCTCCAAACAATATTTCTATAGTAAAATAGTAGAGTTGTGTTCCAACACAATAGCATATTTACAACCAAACTTTAACAAACTGTAACATTTATGTCCATATGTAGAGAGAGAGAGCGAGAGAGAGAGAGAGTGTTAGTATGAGATTCAGGCCAACTCTTAAGCCTTCATACAGTATGTCATTACAACACTATATACTAATACAGACCTTCGTCAATGTCTGGAGGGAGGCCGCCCACAAACACCTTGCGTGAGAAGCGCTCGATGCGCTCCCCGTTCTGGTGGGGGTAGCAGTTGGGGGAGCCCAGTACTCCCGGGACACCCTGATTACCATGCCCGTCGTCAAGGAGAACATCGTCGATCGGAAACAAGGAGGAGCGACCTGTTGGGAGATTAAAAATCTGTGATCATACGGTAAAAAAACACATTGCTGACTCATCTTAAACTTAGAGAGTTGTGAAGAAGTCAATAGAGTTTAGTTGTAAGCAAGTTATTTGGTTGCTCAAAACTTAACTCCTTTGACTAAGATGAACTGGATGAATGAGAATCTTAACAGGCAAGTTGTGAGGAAGCAACCAAACCAGAAACCATACCCCCAAAAACAGCAAAAAACAGTGGTGGAGAGGTGTAAGTAATTAGGAATGAAGTGATAGATTGAACACACCCATTGAGCAAACACTGCTGAAAACTCCAGTAAAGTTCATCTCCAAGGAGTGGCTGCGGATCACTCCCCAGTCACAAACACAGGTATCAGCCCTGGGTTAAGATAGTAAACCCACCCCCCTGTCAGCTGTCACATTTTCCTTCTAGCACAGGTGACCTCACAACAAGCTTATCTTCACTGTTCATTTACAACTCTGAGCAGGCTGAATCACATTCATTGTTACTTTATGAACCCTGGATTGATAAGGAAAAAGTATGTAAGGTAACTCTTTATTTTAGTGTTACATCTATTAGCACTAATACATACAACGTTAATGCCTGCATAAGTAACTTGTAAGGCATGTACTAAGCAAAAGCTAAGGCTTACTAAGGTTAAATTGGTAATAAATCCCTTATTGTGCATGAAGAACAAGACATTGGTGAATACATGCCTAACAAATGTTTGATTTTGCTTAGTACACGCCTTAAAAATGACTTACACGGGAACATTGTATGTATTAGTGCTAATAGATGTAACACTAAAATAAAGTGTTAACCAAAAGTACTTGTTCTTCCATTCACATACGCACAGATGCACTTTGCTTTTGAGTGTGTCCAATTCAACCTGCGATTCTCCTGTGGGCATATAAGGAAAAAGACACACATCTGTGACTATGCGAGTGAAAGCTGATTTGTGAGCAGTGTGTATTTTTTTTCTTTTCTTTTTTTTTTTACTGCAGGGTCACTCCAAGGAAACATGGGACGCTGGCAGGGCACTGGCAATAACACGCCCGCGGATAACCCACTAATCCGTCATTAATTTCCTTCCTTATACCCATATCCCTTGGGAAACAAACGCTGCACAGTCCAATTAAGCAAGCAGACCTTGCCAGGCTGTAGAAAGTGACCTTTACCGAGGGAAGAAGAATGCCATCTTGGAATGGAACGGGGTATATAACTGAGATAAGATGTGGATGAAAACGTATGCTGTTAGCCAAACGACATAAAATGAAGGTTGACTAGAAACCCGAGTAAGGAATCCTCGTAGCCTCTTAGTGCAGAAGGGGTCGCCAGCGGGCCTATTCACTATTTGCTGAAAAAACTAAACTACATCATAACAACATTGCTATGACAGTACCGAGAGCCTTAAGTTACTGATTAAGACATAGCTATTACAATTTTGGTGACAGTAAGGTTATAACATAGCCTCTGCGTTAAGGGGTTAAAAACATAACACTCAAGCCGTTGAGAAAAAAACACCAGCATGTTGAGGGCTTGTGTGAGAGCGTCACCACCAGTATAACATCACGGTCAGGATTTCACTGCTTATCTTAGCATCTTAGTTCTTTGGGGTGATGTTAGGCATGTAATAATATGAGGACTACAGAGCAGTGACAACCAGCAAGAAGCCGCTTATTTCATGGTAGGGCAAGAGTAGGTTATACAAAGATGCCATGTCCAAAATGCTCCCCTTCTCACTACATAAGTACAGTACCTCTCTACACAGTCATAGTGTACTATGCAGCGAACAAGAGAAGATTTCGGATTCAGCCAGGGATAAGAGTTAATGACAGGTGCAAATTATGATTGGCTTTTGTTGTGTCTGCATGTACACGTATGTAGTATGTACTGCATGTATGTATGTATGTATGTATGTATGTATGTATGTATGTATGTAATGTATGTATGTATGTATGTATGTATGTATGTATGTATGTATGTATGTATGTATGTATGTATGTATGTATGTATGTATGTATGTATGTATGTATGTATTAGGGATGCAAATTATCGATTAATTCATTAATCATTAGTTGATAGCCTTATCGATCGACTTACGATTAATTGATAAGCGGCATTTTCCCCCGAAATCTCAATGTTTCTCGAAAAAAAAACTACTAAATTTAAAAATATGTATGAAAAATTGAGATAAAATACCACATTAAAAATGAATTCTATTTCAATTCTTTAATCCAAAGGTGATTTAAATATTCCCACTATTCACACCCCTCTTCACACACAATCTTCACATGCCCATTTCTCCTGGGTCTCTTGTCAGTTGAATTGTCGATTAATTGCGATTAATGTTTTTTAATCGATTAATGCATTGATCGATTAAAGTCGATTAATCGATTAATCGTTTGCATCCCTAGTATGTATGTATGTATGTATGTATGTATGTATGTATGTATGTATGTATGTATGTATGTATGTATGTATGTATGCATGTATGTATGTATGTACTGTATGTATATATGTATGTATGTATGTATGTATGTATGTATGTATGTATGTATGTATGTATGCATGTATGTATGTACTGTATGTATGTACTGTATGTATGTATGTATGTATGTATGTATGTATGTATGTATGTATGTATGTATGTATGTATGTATGTATGTATGTATGTATGTATGTATGTATGTATGTATGCATGTATGTATGTACTGTATGTATGTACTGTATGTATGTATGTATGTATGTATGTATGTATGTATGTATGTATGTATGTATGTATGTATGTATGTATGTATGTATGCATGTATATATCATGTACTGTATGTATGTATGCATGTATGTATGCTTCGGTATGTATGCAATCTATGCATGTGTAGGTATGCATGAGTTTACACACACTGTGAGCCATGCAGACACCCAGAACACAGCACAGCACATCACATCCGGCCTGGCAAACGACCGGCACTCATATGCACTTCATTCCCTTTGTTGCACAGAGGATATGCTTGTGCTTCCATTAACTCGGGCCGAAATATTGGCTCAACCAGACCCTCTGAAGCAAAAAAGCGGAAGTGAAGTACATGGCGTTTGCTTCGCCAGGCTCCATCACATCATAGTGAGCGGCTAGTTACCTCGTCTTCTCCCATAGCTTCGTGCTGCGTGTAAACAAAGCAGAGGAAGAGTCTCAGCACAGAAGAAAAGAGGAGAATGGAAACGGACTCGTCGTGTGAGAGAATGAATAGTGTGTCTAAAGTTCGCTTTAAAGTAAGGAAACGGATACTGTACATTGGGGAAATCGCTCACGGTCATATTATATCAGATGCTTTACGTATAGTGCTTAAGTGACATTTTCAAATATTTGAGCAATATATGCAGCAGGTACCACCAAAAGGTTCTTCATGAGGTCTTTCCTCATTGTATAGTTGTATAATTAATGCATAGCTTATTGAATATGTTATAGCCTTTTGTGGTGCTTAATCCCTGAGAAGCTCAACAGCATTATCAGCAATCCCCATTCCACTTTAAATAAGGGTGTAGTGACATTTCAGCAGCGATAGACAGTAGCCCACACTATAAAGACAGGCTAGTAAACTATAAAGGTAGACATTATCATGATTTCTCCTCTGACAGGGCTGGGACTGGGTCTGCTTTAGATAGGCTGGACATCTATTCAGGAAATGTCTAGCACATCGCGTTATCAGTAACCTGAGCAGTGTCTTTGAAACACACACACACACACACACACACACACACACACACACACACACACACACACACACACACACACACACACACACACACACACACACACACACACACACACACACACACACACACACACACACACGCACACACATCATGTGACCCCCCCAACATATCAGGAGCTGCTCCAGGTGATCATGTGATCTGCATTACTGCACATCCCCGTGCGTGTGCGTGTGATGTGATGAGTGTGTTTGGTTTCTCAGGCCTCTTTCAGTTCAGTTCCAGGGGGATCTACCGTCTAAGTCTCTACTCTTGGATCATGTGACCATGTCCTTTAAAAAAAAAAAAGCCCTTCAGGCCAGCTGAGGCACAAGCAGAGACGACACAAACAACCTCGGCTTGTTGTGCACGACCCCAAACGCTCAACGTGAGTCGTGTGACCCGTAAGAACGCAGAGGCCGGTCGAGCGCTCTCTCTCTCTCTCTCTCTCTCTCTCTCTCTCTCTCTCTCTCTCTCTCTCTCTCTCTCTCTCTCTCTCTCGCTCTCTCTCTCCCTCCCTCCCCATGGGAAACTTCTGTGTGTTCTGGTGCAACATGTCAGTAAAAAAAGGCTTATTTTTAAGGAACAAGAAGAAACACAGAGGGGAGAGGGAACATCATCACACCACAGCTGTTTGACACTCACACACTTACAATACAAAAACATATTCAGTGTCTGAAGTTGAGACATGAATATAGGACAAATCCATCAATGCACCAAACCCACCAATGCAACTAAATGCACACACACACACACGTACGCACGCAAGCACGCACGCGCGCATGCACACACACACAAACACAACGAATGAATGGACAAGCACAAAATTACATAGAGAAGTGCATGGATGAGTCACGGGCAAAAAGATGTGTTTGGCCAAGCATTTAGTCTGATGATGACTGAGGGACACACACTGCCGACAGCAATGACTGCTTATTAAAGCGGCTTATTCAACCCACCATGACTCACACTACTGCCTAGCAAGGACAAAGGCGGTCGCTATATTAGGATACAGAATACCTAGTATATTGACTGGAGGCCTGTTAACCTAGTTCCCAAAAAGTAGTACCCTAATAAAAGGGTCCCTGCTGTGAAAGTCAACCAGGGAAACTCCCATTGTCATTGTGACACAGCACTCCAAAGCACACAGTGCTCACTGCACACAATGGAATTGCATTTATCCCTCACCCGTACAAGGGTGCCGCCCCAGACGGTGCCCACGGGGAGCAGTGCGGCAGGACTGGGCGGGAGAAGAAAAGGGCTCCGTGCTATTCCAGCCTTCTTTTAAAACACATACACAAAGCTCTGCTATTAGAAGCTTTACCCCCTCTTTTGCTTAGGTGAGTGACCTACTGTACGAGAAAGCCACCACAAACTAAGTGCCATGGTGAAGCCCAAAAGCGCAGTCGAATCAACAGAGGTTACAGTATCCATTGGCAGTAATGGGCAGCCTGGATTCAGATGCTACGATACATTGCCACATATTAAAAGAAAATGTTTTATGGTTCATTTTGTTATGTGTGGCACTGGATTCTGAATCGTAGATTACCCATTGCTGCAGTGTTCATCTAATGCTGCTGTCACCTGGCTATGGATCTGCTAGCCTCCAAAACGAATGTGCCTAAAGTGAGATCATATGAATACTAATAATTGTCACTGATCTTGCATCTACAGGACTCAATTTTTGTACTTGACCAGTAAAACTGGTTCTGATGCCAACAACTGCCCAGTAGCATGACTACTCTTAAGTGACAAACAGTGCAGGTCAACAACAGAAACAAAGCGTCATGTAGGTACAGTAGATATGTGTTTTCCTAGTATAAAATCAAACTGGTCAATGTAACTATTGAAAACCTCAGTGTAAAGAAGCAAGCATTCTTCACATGCATAGTACATGCTCAAAAATGTGTGCGAACGCACGCACGCACGCATGCACGCACGCACACGCACACACACTCACACACACACACACACACACACACACACACACACACACACACACACACACACGCACACACACTCACACACACACACAAACACACACACAAACACACACACACAGGGTGCAGTCTCAAGTCAGATCACATGCATGCGTGCGTATACTGTATACTGATGCAGAGTAGAGTGAGCATGAGCAGGCATAGGGCAGTTCAGCAGCATAGGCAGGAGAAGCAAGGGGGAAAGCAAAGCCAGGAGCCACGCCTGAGCCACGCCTGAGACACACCTGAGCCACACTAGACACAATGGCCAATGAGAAGAAAGATAATTACCATTGAGCATGAGAAGACCATCTGCCCCTGGGTGAGGACATCCCACTCGGCCTGAACACCAGAGAGACAGACAGACAGACAGAGAACAGGATGAGAGACGTAGGTATATGGGACAGATGGGGCAACACACGGCAATACTGTCCTTAAGGGGGGGGGGGGCATCATGGACCCAGCAGAGAGAGAGAGAGAGAGAGAGAGAGAGAGAGAGAGAGAGAGAGAGAGCAAGACAATGTGAGAGATATACAGTGGCAGATAGAACAAGAAAGAGAGAGAGATAGGATGTAATCGAGACCAAGAGGAAAGGGGAAAGGGGGAGACAGTGCTGCGATCATGTGACTTGCTTCAACAACCACCCCCATCCCAAAAAAAAAAAAAAAAAAACGGGGCAAAGAACCAGAATGCTGCTGACAAGGGCCTCTCTGTTCTATTTGGTCGCCGGCGGCGACACAAAGCCATCTCCTGTGCTGGCAGAATACAAACCATGGCCGTGGCCCCAGCCACTTACACAGGCAGGGCTGGGACAGACATCACTGCTGCCACCAGGACACCCACTCCCCCACCCCCCCTCTGAGTCACCTGTCTGGGGGACGACACCGTCACACGAGATACCAGATGTGCTTTCCATTCCACTGCTGTGCTGACATTGCACTACCACTCCTCTCAAAACAGTCCCCTTGCTGACTTTATAGGCCACAAGTCTGGTCTACGCTCTTTAAAAGATAGGGTACACATTCTTTTGGAAGCATTTTACATTGGCTATGTATATGCAGTGTTCAGTGACCTTTCAATGATCTAGCTTGGTATCTATCTATCTATCTATCTATCTATCTATCTATCTATCTATCTATCTATCTATCTATCTATCTATCTATCTATCTATCTATCTATCTATCTATCTATCTATCTATCTATCTATCTATCTGTCTGTCTGTCTGTCTGTCTGTCTGTCTGTCTGTCTGTCTGTCTGTCTGTCCGTCTTCTAAATGTAGGCTCTATTAAGTCCTTTCAGAATGTATTGCATAGTAGTTGCATTCAATTGTCTCGTTCCAAAACTGTTATTTTGAGCTTCAGGGATTTGAGTGTCGGAGAGACATTGTATTTTGTATATGTGTATTTTGTTTGTATTGAATAAAAAACAACTTCAACAAATGTGTGCCCATTTCAGAGGCAATCAGCAGCTATTTCTCTTGTGATGACCCCTGGGAACAAAATGAGGACACGAGAGGGACAGAACCAAAAAAAATCCAATCCTCTCATCATGCAAAACCCAAACAGTTACCCTGGATGATTTTTCCCCTTTCCCAAATCCGTTTCACAACAGCATGTGGATGTGGCATGCCTCAAGGGGTTTCAGTGAGTCAAAGCCATTGAACAGCCCGGCTATGGTGTTACACAAATATTCCCTTCAGACTTTTTTCCCCTCACCGACCGAGCCTTGGGGCCTTAAACCAATAAGAAGCTCAGAGAAAGTCAAAGGCACGGATTGGATCACCAGGACGTCTGTCAAATGACTGGGTCCATGTGATTGGCCGGCTGAAAAGAGGGCGGGGATTTTTCCCCTTTCTCCACTTAGCTAGCCCAGATTAGCAGATCGTGTCGGCCACACTACACTACACTGCAGCATTCACTTGACTCCCGGGCACAAAATATCATACAATCTTCACTAGTATGACACAGCACATTTTGTAGTAACGATACATAAATAAATAGTGGGGCATTTTTTACTATGATGTATCACCCATTAGCCCTGAACCTGCCTGCCACCCACAAAGTTGTTTACCTCACGTATGGCCTGAACTCTACCAGCTCAGCACATCTCAAATTATCTGTCCGGCTAGCAGATTCCACAGGCGTGCCACTGGCCTGCTGCTCACACATGTCTATAGCACACCGGCCTGGCTCTAGCAATTGTAGCCAAGGCATACTACTGTGTGCATACTACTGAAACCATTGAGCCTGTTCTTGACTCTGTGATTTTATCTTGATATTGTACAACCAACAAAAACACTTTAACTTATTAGGCTACTGTCTGTTTATGTGGCTATGTATATTCCACTGCCAAATGCACCTATAGGCTTAGGCCTTTGGTGATCCAGCAATTGTAAAGGAAACAATACTGCAAGCATTGCAATAACATAGACCAGGGGTGGGGAACCTATTTTATTCGAGGGGCCACTTCAAATTCATCCGAGGGTCGTAAAAGTTATCAGAGGGCCGTGCTATGAACACAAACCAGGATTTCCCCCTGCACTTTAGGCCTATATTGAAGGGAGCCACCTTTAAAACAGAGCCCACCTTCTCTAGGTTACCTGAATATAACTGAATTGTATTGCAAATGTATTTCCACACATTCCATTACAAAATGTGTTATATTTCATGTGAAGCTGCATAACATTAAAATTACATCGGGGGCCGGATTAACCGGCCTCAAGGGCCATAAACGGCTATAAACGTTCCCCACCCCTGACATAGACCAATTTCTCATTCAAGGTCTTCATACTGTACAATCTGTGTGCTGATAAAAAATATTGCTGAATATCGAGTGTTTATGTCCTTCATTTGCTTGTCAGTTTGAACAAAAATGTCTGCTGAATGTAGACCAGTGGAATACGATTTTGTTGATTTGTTGAAACAAAACAATTTGGAGCTCCGTCTATGGGAGACTCCAGCAAAGGCAATGTCTGCTGCACGCAACTGGAAATCATTAATAAAATATTTGTTGTAGGAGCGATAACAATGTGTGGATGGTCGTTCACTCTTTGGCACTCCGCAGGACAATTCGCCCTTTGACAATTCAAGATGTGTGCGCGCGTCTACTATGCAGATTTACTAGAGGCTGTCACACTAAGGCCGCGCTAATGCTCTGATGACAATCTCCATTGTCCTTCGTGGGGCGTATTAGAGCGAGCGACTGAGTGAGTGAGGGAGCTCGGCGCTACGCCGCACATGCACCACTGACATTGGTGGGGCTCACCTAGCTATTTCAGCTCTGTGGTGGCTGAAATGACTCTCGTTGCTCACCACGCCTGACTCCCTCCCTCCCTTCCTCCCTCCGCCCTCCTCTCTGTCATCAGACACGGTATATATGTGAGTGCGGCAGGCACTAAAATTAGCCTCTCTCTCTCTCTCTCTCTCTCTCTCTCTCTCTCTGTCACCATCATCCACTTTCCCTCTCGCTCCCCCTCTCTCTGAATCACTATGTGCTATGTAGATTGCTCCCTCTGTCTCATATAAACAAACATACATATACACATAGTATTTTTCCTTTACATACAAGGGGGGGCGTTGTTCTCTCTCTCTCTTTGCCTCTCTACATCCATCACTCTCTCTCGTCCTCTCACCTTGTGAACTGTGAATGCTCTACCTCTTTCTCGCCGAGCTGTGAGTGTTCTTTCTCTCTCTCTCTCTCTCTCTCTCTCTCTATTTCTCTCTCTCTTGTTCTTTCTCTTTCTCTCTGTCTCTCTCCCTCTCCCTCTCCCTCTCTCTCCCTCTCTCTGCTGTGAATGCTGTGCTGTGTCTGCTCCATATGCTCCTGCAGGCAAAACAAGGAGCTCCCACCAGAGACAGTAGAGCTGGTGCCTGCAGGACCACACCCACCCAACACAGCACAGCACAACACAGCACAGAACAGCAGAGACAGTACAGCACAGCACAGCAGAACTGGATGTCTGGTGTAGTGTTACCAGATTGGGCGGTTTACCACCCAATTGGGCTGCTTGGGATGACCATCGGCTGGTAAAAAAATGGCATTTAGCAGAAAAAAATGCCCAATTTAGGCCATAGAAATCAATAGAATTGGGCGGGATTTAGTGCTTCCATGCGGGTTTTGAACCTTTTTTGGTCTGGAAATCATCAGCCTCATCTGGCAACCCTGGTATTGTATTGAGCAGTGTGGATATGTGTGCCTGTGAGTGTGCCTATAATGGGTATGCGTATGTGTAAATGTGTGTGAGTGTGTCTGTTTTGTGTATGGGTGCATGAGTATCATGTACAAGTACAAGTATGTATGAGTACAAGTGTGTCGTGTGAGTGTGTACGTGTGTAGTTGCGTGTGTGAGTGTGCTTCTGTATGTGTATGTGTGTGTCTGTCTGTCTATTCCTTTGTGTCTGTGTCTACACAACCTCAGTAGCTAGGCCACAGTATCATTGTGTCGCTGCAACCCTCACGCAGTGTGACCTTAGCTATTAGCCTACAACCCTCACCACTCAGCCACCACACAGCTGAGCTGCCTTCACAACATAGGCTACAGCAGAGCCGATTTGTAAATGAATGAAAACTGAAGCTGCACTGTGCTAGCTAGCAAGGTAGGGTAGGCCTAAGCCCCTGGGACTAGCAAGCTGGATGAGAGTTTTCTGTAGCGCTCAGCACTTCCCCTGGCAGGCCCTAATGGGATTGCAAGCGAGATGCTAAGCTCCCGCAAATGAAACAAAATCCCTACGTTCCCACCACATTCCAAGTTTTCATAGAGGGTTTTGTGTGCACAAGTCTGCTGCTGGTTTTGGAGTAATAAAATGACACCATTCATAGGACATATAAATAGAGCCTGGTCATTTATAAAACTGTCTGCTTGTATGTGAAATTGTCTGTGCTATAATTTTAGTGGAAAAACAAGGCCATGGTTGGGATACATATAATTTCTTCTGTCTATTAGCAATACACACAGATGGCCCCGCAGGCATAGCTATTCCAGCAAAACAGTCTGTACCGTGTGCTCTATCTCCTCTCTCCAACGGTTACGTGGCGCTATTCCGACATGTCGCTATTCCGACATTGATGTCTATTGTCGGAATACCGGCGCGAGTTATGCAATTTCTTTGGTTTGTGCTACGTTGCTCAGCTTTTACCAGTTTAGGGAGAGTGCATACAGTTACCCTAACCCTGACCCTAACCCTAACCCTAACCCTAACCCTACGGTATGTCGGCTGTCTGAATAGCGGTATGTCGGAATAGCGGTATGTCGGAATAGCGATTGCCCCCCCTCTCCAACACTGCGACTTATGTTATTCTATGCTATGCTATAGCAGAGAGTATGGTACGACACATATATGCATTTCTCTGCTCCGCTTCGCAATGCTGTGCTGTGCTAATATAGTCCACACGCCACTCCTCCCCCAACAGTGTGGCAGGCCAAGCCTCCTCTGTGCTACAACACAATCTATGCTAAGACTGCCCCACCCTGCCTGCTTTTGATGCTATACTGTAGCAAGCCTGTAGGCTACTGTCCCCTCCCTCCCCCCAATAGTCTGGCAGACATATGTCATTCTGTTCTGTGCTACACTATGGCAAACCTGTCCCTGTCAACAGTGTGGCAGCAATATGCTACATAATTCAATGCAATGCAATTATGCTGTGCTATGCTAGGCTAAGTCTGTACATATCCACTTCCTCATTGAGTGATACAGTGACAGGTCAGGCAATTATGTACTATGCTATGTTATGCTAACACTGTCCCCTTCAACAGTGTAGCAGACATATGCCATTCTGTGCTATGCTATGTTATGTTATGCCACGGTATGTTATGGTTATGCTGTGATGCGATTGTCTCATCCCTTCCTCCCCCACCCTGTGAGAGCCATAATATCATTCTGTGATATCACCACATTCTATGCTATGCTGCTACTCTATGCTAAGGCTGTCCCACCCCTTCCCAGCCCTTCCCCTCCCTACCCCCTTACAGCATGGCAGGCATATGCTACTCTGTGCTATGCTACTCCCCCGCCCCGCCCTATGTGTCAGGTGGCTGTGAAACTCACCCTTCAGGGGGTCCTGCTCGGCCCGCATGATGTCGATCAGGGAGCTCTCCAGGGAGTGCATGTTCAGGCTGTCGTACATCCTGGGGCGATCCTATGTCATAGACATAAAACACACACACACACACACACACACACACACACACACACACACACACACACACACACACACACACACACACACACACACACACAAGAGGAGATAAGTTTTACAGGAGGTCGAGCGGAAAGTTGAGGAGGATGTACATTGGGCTTTACGTGAGACTTCAAAATCAATCAATCAATCAATTAAATCAATTATTCAAGCAATCAATCATTCAATCAATCTCAGTTTCTGTATCTCTCTCCTTCTCACATACATACACACACACACACACACACACACACACACAAACACACACACACACACACACACACACACACACACACACACACACACACACACACACACACACACACACACACACATGCACACACACACACAATTGTTTTCAGAAGTAAAGAGTATTATTGGGGATTACAGTACTCTTTGCTGCGAAAGGTTTGGCAGTTTAAGTGAGCGGTGGACACGGATGAACATTCTTTCCGTGTTTATTCACACACACACACACACACACACACACACACACACACACACACACACACACACACACACACACACACACACACACACACACACACACACACACACACACACACACACACACACACACACACACACACCTCCATCTCCAACAGATCCCCTGACTGCGCTACAGAGATTCCCCTCGTCCCCCCAGGGACCAGTGCCAGATACCAGAAGCCGCAGTGTGTGTCTGTGTGTGTGTGTGTGTGTGTGTGTGTGTGTGTGTGTGTGTGTGTGTGTGTGTGTGTGTGTGTGTGTGTGTGTGTGTGTGTGTGTGTGTGTGTGTGTGTGTGTGTGTGTGTGTGTGTGTATTTCTCTGCATATATGTGTGTGTGTGTGTGCCTGCCAGCATGAGCGCATGCGCCTGTGTGGTGCCGCATTCCTGGGGCAGAGCCAATGACCTCATCTGTGTGGGTATTGTGGGGGGTGATGGGTATTTCTCCCTCAGATGCGATATTTAGACAAGAGGGGCATCCCAGACCTGCATTACAGCACAGCCGTCACACATTCCCCCCTCATGACCACGTTTGGTTTGGTATGTGTGTGTGTCCATGTCCGTGTGTCCGTGTGTGTGTGTGTGTCCATGTCCGTGTGTGTGTGTGTCCATGTCCGTGTGTGTGTGTGTGTGTGTGTGTGTGTGTGTGTGTGTGTGTGTGTGTGTGTGTGTGTGTGTGTGTGTGTGTGTCTTTATCTGTGTGTGTCGGTTATTCTAGGTAGCTAACCGCTTTTTTTCTTTCCATGCCTTAAAGTGGTAGTTCGCTATTTTAGACATTAAGCCCTGTTTGTGTGACTTCTGGGGTGAAGTAGAGATGTTCTCATCACAATTTTGACATTTGGTGCTGAACGGAGCATTTGGGTATCCAAGACTGCAGCCCCCCCACCTTTACATTTACTCCAATAGAGCACTCAAGCAATCGATTATAAAATGGCATTAAACTTTTGTTTGAGAAGACATGGAACTCACCGTGTGGTCAGTGGTAGACAGCGATAAATTGACCCGAAAATTGCAGCGAAATATGCCTTCTAACTGTTGTTTAGCATTTGGCGGACCTATTTTTCCCCAGACGCCGTTGAATAGCAGTAGACATCCAGCCAGTAGGTAGTGATAGTGTGTTGTTTATGTAGACACCAAGGAGCGAGGTAGAACGGCTATCTTTGAGCGGGACTGGCTACAAAAACTACAGCTTGCATACAAACCATAGATAGTAACGTAAACAAACGCACCCCCATTTCCGGTCGCGCGGAGTAATACTAGTCAAACCAATACAATCAATGAAGACGGACAATAATTAATATATCTTCTCTGGAAGCGTATTTCGCGGTGATTTTCGAGCCAACGTATCGCTGCCCACCTCTGACCACTCGGTGAGTTTCATGTCTCTGCAAACGAAAGTTTAATGCCATTTTATGATCGATTGCTTGAGTGCTTCATTGAAGTCAATGTAAAGGTGGGGGGGCTGCAGTCTTGAATACCCAAATGCTCCGTTCAGCACCAAATGTCAAAATTGTGATGAGAACATCTCTACTTCACCCCAGAAGTCACACAAACAGGGCTTAATGTCTAAAATAGCGAACTACCACTTTAAATGTATTGTGAAAAGCCACATGCCACACTTAATACTTTTTAACCACTCAACTCAAAGACATAAACCCCAACAACAAACACATGTACACACACACACGCACACGCACACACACACACACACATACACACACACACACACACACACACACACACACACACACACACACACACCACAGGTCGTCCAATCTCCTAACCTCTAATCTCCCAAAACCTCTCGCTGAGTCCACAATGCAGGCAGGGCCTTCAGCTTCATCTGATTGCTCTGTAGTACACAGTATTAGAGGAGTGAAACCCTCACGCGTGATGCTCATTTGTGATTACCGTTTTGGCAGACATTGGGCGCGAATGGCTGCTCTGAAGAACCGAAATGGGGTAGAATGTGAAGTGGGCCTGGGAACTGGCCTCAACAAGGATCACACCACATTAAGTCTCGACAAACTCATTCACAAGCCCAAGCATCTTTCGCTTTACCATCAAGCAAATTTGAAAAAAGCTCCAGCACCATGACCATTTCGCCATCCATGGTCGTGTACTAAAGAAAAACAGCGAAATGGTCAGTGTGCAGGAGTTTTTTCAAATTATCTGCTGAGTGAGTGACCATGGGCCATCTCCAACGCACCTGCCAGCTGAGGTGTGCAAAAAAAATACAAGTCCTCACCACCAAGCAAATCTGGTATTAGCCCAGATCAGTACAGTCCAGCCCAGGCACACTTCAGCCAAATATTGTGAAATATTTACAATCAACGTGCTCTATGGTTACAGTTTCAACACAATACGCAAAAAATACACACTATGAAATGTTTATGACATCATCTATGACTATTATCTATGATACTATTCCTAATTCCTAACACTTGCTTCACCACTACCTCTCTAGTTAGTGCAACCTAACACAAATTCTCAGCGTTGACAACCAATTCACTTCTTTCAACATACAATTTCTACCTAACACACTAAGATCCAATGGGAATCAAAGTGCTTTCCCATTTCCAAACAGGTGCACGCGTTCACAATATGTTCAATTTGAAAGGTAGAGAGTGAGAACCTGAGAGAGAACCTGATTTGCCTTTTTAATAACAGACATGTTTTTCTTATTATTATTTTATCATCTACAGTACATTATGAAATGAACATTTGTGCCCATTACATCTATATCCTTACCAATATGTATACCCATTTAGAAATGCAACATCCATAGAACGCAACATCCGAATGGCTGTCTGAAGGTATTTTTGCCTGATACCACATCATTTAGTGTAATGAGAAGGTGTACTCAGATGCTGTCAGCTAGTTTGCTTGTTGTGGTGTGTTATGCAGGGCATGCGGGACTGAAGGCTAATAAGGGGACCCCTCCCTGCCTTGCCTGCCTCCCTGAACTCAACTGTGAAGCCTCTGCCGCCGCATCTGTGGTCATTCATCAGCCTCGCCACTGCAGAACCTTGTTGGAATGAAAATCAGCACTCACAGATGTCATCAGTGGATACTCCCTCAACCCCCCCCTCTCCTCAATACTCTCTCTCTCACTCTTTTTCTCTCACCCTTCTATTGCCCTCTCTACCTTTCTCAGAATCCTTTGCCCTCTCTACCTCTGTCTGACTTCCTGTTTATTTTTCTCCCTCTCACTCATTCATTCTCTTGCCCTCTCTCTCTCTCTCTCTCTCTCTCTCTGTATTTTTTATTTTTAAAAAACCCATTGGCAGATTTGGTCAGCGGTATCTCCCACTGCGTCCCGTTTCAACCCTTGCTGCTAGCTCCGATCCTGCGTCACGCGCTGCAGAGCCGAGGAGCTCAATCTGTCAGTGCCATGTGCCGTGTGCTGTGAGCCTGTCTGCTTTAGTCCAGCGCTGCCGTTTAAAGAGGAGCTTAGCCATCCGTGCTGTCACTCCCGGGGAGGGGGAGGGGGGCTGGTTGGTTGGAGAGGTTGGTGTGTGTGTGTATGGGTGGGTGTGTATGGGGAGGTCTCTGTGTGTGTGTGTGTGTGTGTGTGTGTGTGTGTGTGTGTGTGTGTGTGTGTGTGTGTGTGTGTGTGTGTGTGTGTGTGTGTGTGTGTGTGTGTGTGTGTGTGTCTGTGTGTGTGTGTGTGTGCGTGTGTGCGTGCGTGTGACAAGTCGGCACAGGCGGCGTGTTCAGCGGGCCTCATGCTATGCTATGCTACGGCACTCTTAACCCGCTGCACTGCTTTCAAGGTGTCGGACCGGTCTAAAGATAGCACCAGGCGGCTAGGGTAGGGGGCCAAGAATAGACGCCGTCCCGAAATGTGAACCTGAGTTGAGGGGGTGGTTGTGGATGTGTTGGGGTGGGTGTGGATGTGTGTATGGTGGGGGGCATGAGGAGCATGGGCATGAGAGCTTGCCATGGCCGAGTGTCTGATGGTCAATATCGTGGTCAGGGCCGCTGACAGCTTTTGCTGGGCCCGGGACAAGGTCATCCGAAAGGGCCCCCTACCCAATACATACAATGTAATGAGAACCCAATTCTGGGGCCCTTTTCTCTCGGGGCCGGGGACAACATACACATTTGTCCCCCCTGTCGCCGGCCCTGTATGGGGTCCACCCCCTTTACAGCGTCCTGTGTGTCAGCCAGGCTGGCCAACTCGTAGGCTGTGTGTCCGCAATGTTTATTCCTTCACTACGTACAGTAGGTCACAGCGGACGGCAGGAGCGGCATTGTTTTGTACATGAGCCAATGGCATTTTAGTAGCGACACACGTCAGGGTGGTAGCAACCACAGCTAATGCCACTATTTTATGAATTTAAAGTTTTTTTTCTGGATTATCTAAGAAGCATACTCATTGCAATACATTCATTACCAATTGCTAATTAATTTATGAGCATTAGCTGTGGTTGTAACACTTGACTCCTGAGCTAAAAAAAGAAACTGTCATTGACCCACATACGTAAACTCTATGAAGGCAAAAAGAGAAGATTTTGGCCAAACAATGAGTGAGGACTCTTTTCATAAGCATATAACTCGTCTTTCCCTTTATCTTGTTTTCTCCTCCACGACGCCACCATCTCTCATCGTCGTCATCGGTCACCGGCAGTGACGGCTGGGACATTGGGATGTGATGCTAAGCAGCAAGCGTTCCACAAACGTTCCGATGACAGAGAAAGGAAGGAAGGAAGGAAGGAAGGAAAGCAGGAAGGCCAGGAAAATAGAGGAGGAGAGGGGAGACATGCATGGAATGCCAGGAATTCCGAGTGTGGACACTGTTTATGGAAATGAACAATAATGTTGCTCCACATTCGCATACATACACCGGCATACTGTACATGGCCTTCCAGGAAGTAGGGACTAAGAAAGAAATTAGAGGGGGGGGGGTGGAGAGAAATTGACACGGAGAGAGAGAGAGAGAGAGAGAGAGAGAGAGAGAGAGAGAGAGAGAGATAGAGAGAGAGAGAGAGAGAGAGGAGGAGAGAGAGACAGAGAGAGAGAGAGAGAGAGAGAGAGAAAGAAAATGAGAGAGAATGACAGGTGAAGAGAGGGGGGGGCAGAGAAAGAGGTTGAGAGAGAGAGTAAGGGGTAGAGGGGGAAATAGGGGCGTACAAAGGGGGGTGGGGGGGTGAAGAGGGCCAGCCCATGCAGTCCAACAGGCAGCCACAGAAAACATCACGTCAGGGAAAAGCAGCATGTTTGGCTGGCTGCTGCTCCACAGAGGTATGCTGAACAGGCCTCCCCCCGACCCCAACACCACCACCACCACCACCACCACCACCACTTCCTCCACCACCACGCTGCAGTGTTGCCTACCCTTTAAAGGGGCTGATCGGGACACCCTAGCCCTATGTGGAAACAACATCCAACATTTCCGACGGAGGCAATGGTGGAAGTCCACTTGGACACTCTTTCCATACAAGAGTGTGTGTGTGTGTATGCCACTGTGTGTGTGTGTGTGTGTGTGTGTGTGTGTGTGTGTGTGTGTGTGTGTGTGTGTGTGTGTGTGTCGTGTGTCTGTGTGTGTGTGTGTGTGTGTGTGTGTCTGTGTGTGTGTGTGTGTGTGTGTGTGTGTGTGTGTGTGTGTGTGTGTGTGTGTGTGGGCTTGCGCCAGAGAGCCACTATGTCTGTGAAGATTGTCATTCATTTGTCCATGTTATGTCAAGTTGATGAGTTGTAAGTCATTTTCAGTAGTTGTTGATGTTTGTTAGATGTTTTGCTGAAGCAATCAACACCAATGAGTTGTTAACGACACTGGTGAATTGAGTGAAACAGACCCAACCCCCCCCCTGACTCGCTCTCACCGAGCCAACGCCTTCTCCCTTCTCGTTGGTGACGACTGCGAATGAACGAATGTGTTTGTGTTCAATTGAGATGCAAATGGCGTCTATTCTCTGCGGGTCTCAAGGCTCGGCGTGGCATTCTTCAAGGTGTTTCTGCATGTCTTTACTAAAGTCTCCACATTGTTTTAGGACAGATTGTTTTGGGCACTTTCGTCTGTCTGCCTGTCCCTAAAATCACAACATATTGAAACCAGGTTCAAGGCCCTTTACCCCTCACTCTGCCTTTCCCACTCGCCCTCTCTCTCTCTCTCTCTCTCTCTCTCTCTCTCTCTCTCTCTCTCTCTCTCTCTCTCTCTCTCTCTCTCTCTCTCTCTCTCTTTCTGTCTCATTGTTTCTCCTCTTTGCATTAGATCTCTCTCTCCTCCTCATCCTCTCTCTTTCACCCTCTCATTTTCTCTCGTTTCCTTTCTCACCCTGTTTCTCCCAACCTTTTATTCAATCGTCTGCTCTCGTTCTCTCACTCGCTCTTGCTCTCTCTCTCTCAATCCCTTTCAATTCCTCTCCTGCTCGCTGGATCGGGCCCCAGCTTATAATTCAGGAAATGATTCTGTAATCCTCTGAGTCCAGTCCAGCGCTTTTCCACTTAGAGCGACAGGCTGTCCAATCTCCTTCCCATACTCCCACACATACCAGCACTCATGCACGCTCATATACACACATCACCGCACCAAACATCTCCGGACATATGGCGTTTCTGTGTTCACATCCAATGTCCTTCTCTCTCAAGACAACAGGAGGACAAGGACAACCATGTCCGTGCACAGACTGCCTTTACAACACAAATACCCAAACTCTAGTGCAGGGGTGGGAAACCTTTTTCATTTGAATGGCCACGTCAAATTTGTATAAAGTCCTCAAAGGGCAGTACTATGAACACAAACCAGGATTTCCCCATGCACTTAAAGTCTTTATTGAAAGCGGCCACCTTTACAACAGACCCCATCTTCAATAGGTCCCCTGAAAATATAACTTAAAGATGTTTCTTTACAAAACATGTCATATTTCAGGTGAAATTGCATAACATTAAAATTATGCCGGGGGCCAGATAAGACGGCCTCATGGTCCTCGACACATAGGTTTCCCAGCCCTGCTCTAATGCAAACACAGTCCTATGTGCAGCCACAAATCGTGCACCGTACACCAGTGATACACTGTTGAAACTTGTTGAAAAGACTTTATTACCGTGTTACTACACTATAACATTACTCATTCCTTTTTACATTACCCCTTTAATGAATGCCTGGGTCGTTGCCATTCTGGTGACAGGTAATTCATAACAGGAAACATGTCTTAATAGTTTAAATTGACGCTTATTCTTTATTATTATTTTTTCTTCTCTCTTCTGTCTGAATGAACCCTTTCCACTCTTTGGCAGTCTCATACGGTCTCTGTCTGTATCTGATCAACCTGACACCAATGACTCGCATAACCTTCAACCAGATAGGTTAGATCAGTGTTTCTCAACCTTTTTCAAGGCACCCCAAACCAACAAGCCGTAACATGGCATCGCATCCGATACCACACAAGCTTAGAAAAGTAACACGTCACACGTCCTATGTTCGAAGTTGCAGCTGACTGTGGCGACCTATATTTACTTTATTGTGCATAAATGGCAGATGAAATATTCCACTGACTAGCATTAACTTATCAATTTACACGAATATGTATTATATTACATAATTTATTTATCAGCCACGTTTCCGCGGCACCCCTGAGGGGGGCCCGCGGCAACCCAGGGTGCCCCGGCACCCCTGTTGAGAAACACTGGGTTAGATAAGTCCTATGGACACTGATTTTTATGGGAGAAATGTGTCATTCCCTGACAAACAGTTTTTGGTGAGGGCCCGCACACCTCGAATGTTTCTTTTTTAGCAGGTGCAGCTTTTCAAGGTACTCCAGTCTTCGTTTAACTCAAGGAAGAGCGCGACACTGCTTCTTCACAATTCACCACTTTTTTCTTTTTCTTTTTGTGCTGACGTTTCGGCACTAGGCCTTCATCAGAGTAACCTGATTTACCAGGTTACTCTGATGAAGGCCTAGTGCCGAAACGTCAGCACAAAAAGAAAAAGAAAAAAGTGGTGAATTGTGAAGAAGCAGTGTCGCGCTCTTCCTTGAGTTAAACGAAGACTGGATTCCCTGACAAACAAACAACTTGAAAGTCATTGGGAATCCGAAAAAACAATATTCATTTCTCAACCTCTGTCTCAGCAAAGTAAGCAGTGTCAGGTAATAAGCCGTGTGTTTGGTGGAGTGTCTGAGGCCTGCAGTTTCCATTTGATTCCCACTGAATTTACAGAACAATCAGGCTCCACAAGGAGGAAGTAGGGCAATTCTTGGCAATAAGCGCATGACCTAACTTATGAATACTTAATGCCAATCCTTTGAGCTCTTATACATACAGCACAATCGCAAACATACGCATTTTGGCTACACACACACACACACACACACACACACACACACACACACACACACACACACACACACACACACACACACTTGTGCACAATGCACGCACAGACACACGAATACACAATGTACGGGCACACACACACACAGAACCACACAAATGCACATAGTCTCTCACACATGTATGCATGCACGCACAGACACAGACACAGACACAGACACAGACACAGACACACACACACACACACACACACAGACACAGACACAGACACAGACACAGACACACACACACACACACGCCACCCCATCATACCTGCAGCGGCAGCAGGGTGTTGCTGTTGTTGTCGGTGCGGAAGGCGTTCTCCTCGATCCAGGACTTGGGCCCCAGGGAGCCGGCCGATCGGGGGAACTTGGGTGGGGCGATGACGTTGCTGGAGAAGGGCTTCTTCATGGGGGACATCTGGCTCATGGAGCCCGGCATGCCCATGCCCATGCGGCCCCGGTGGTCGCGGCCCCAGCTCATACCTCCCGAGTTCCAGCCGCTGCCCTGGTGGTGGCTACCCCACGGGGACTGCTTCATCATGGGCTGTATGGGGAAGGGGAGGGGAGGGTGGGGTTAGCCTGATTACCATCGACGTTCAAATCTCTTTGAGACTTGGTCTGACCAAGAGCATAACAATTAACATTTCCCAAACGGCACGGTGGACCCGCCTCCCTTGGTTTACTTATGGTTGTTTGCTTATCGACAAAGTGGGAGGAGTTCCCATATTTTCAGGAACTCACAAAGTACTTGCATTGCTCTTGACCTGACTAGTTGCAGTGCTGGAAGTCAGCCTGGCAAGGGTGGGGTAGGGGGAGGACAGGAGGGGAGGCAAGGTGGAGAGAGGGGTTTGATTAAACTGCAGAGTGTGCTGAGAGTTTTGTGTGTGTTTTTCCTCCTCTCTCATGCTCTGTGTGTGTGTGCGTGTGTGCGTGTATGTGTGTGTGTCTGTGTGTGTGTGTGTCTGTGTGTGTGTGTGAGTGTGCACGCGCACGTGTGTACATGCTCACTAAATGCATGTGACCCAGCATGAGTGTATGAGAGTCAGATTACCTACGATAACCTCTACGTCTGTGTGTTCAACAGTGAAAGCTGCACTTGAAGCAATAGACTCATGAGTAGGATCATCCATAAAGGTCGCGAATTATGTCTGCATAGTGTATACACATCACAAAGATATACCTTGACTTATGTGTCTTTTTGCATGTATCTATTTGCATTTATACTCAATTACACAAACATGTTTGTAAGTACATATCATAAAGAAATATACGCATCGTGATGCATCTACGTACGTACGTGTACTATCTTCGCATCTTTGCACACGCCTAAGTTCACTCATCCGAAAGACCAACGTACTTTGTACATCGCAATGTATCTAAGGATTTTCTAGCATGTATACATTCATATCCACACTCACACACACACATGTTGCAGCTGGCTGTGAGTTATTCAGTCCCTTAATCGCTCCAACAGCAAATTTTCTGCTGCAAGCGAGTGAGCGTGGCCTTGCATAGCCGCAGCTGAGGAGAGGGCAGGCTAAGAGGCTTTGGGGCTTTAGGGCCCTAATACACGGTGTCCTGTGCTGTGCTCGCAGGCTCCAGCAAAGCACTCACACACGGTCGTACACACACACACACACACACACACGCTTACATACACAACACTCTCACTCACTCACTCACCATATGCATGGAGCACGCACAACCTGTGCGCAATGCACCACACGCGCCCTTGCACACACACACACGCTCACATACACTGACACGCATGCATACACACTCACAAGCACACACATTTGCTGTGCTATGTGGTAAAACCTGTAGCCGTCTTACTTGGGTTGACTTTAATGTTTAATACTATGCTCATGCTGTATGTCTCAAATCAGATGTGTCCTTATGGGCGCATTTATGACAATATAGTATGACAAGGCTTGCAGTCACACCACAGGCCACTGTGAGAGACAATACTACAATATTCAATAGATACCAAATGTATCACAATCTCCTTTTACGTAATGTTCACTCTTCAATGTAGTATATAGACTCTGCAAGTCTCAATGCAGAGACTGCAAGTCACTGGTCGGGTTTCTGCCTTCTTATTTAGATCAATTACACATTTATTATTCATTCATGATGAAATGAGACATTTTGTACCATTTCAGAAATGCAGTGGAGGAAGTTGTATTTGTAGGCCTACTTCTTTTTTGTCAGCTTCCCTGAAACCATGTCTAGACTGAAGACAAGATTGCAGAAGTGCTTGTGGGCCTTGACACACGCGCGTGCACACACATACACTCACACACGCACCGACACACACAAACACACACAAAGGGAGATATACTCGGCTGATATACTGTTATTACAGAACATAACTCAGTATGAGCGAGCCAGCAGTACAATCTGTACACCACAACAGAAAGCAAAAGCCTTTATGTCTCTCTCATGTGCAAACGTGTGTAGGCTACTGGGGTTCCTCCAGAATGAAGGATATCTCAAACAATCTACAATCTACTAACAACAAGGAATGATTTTGATAATGAGTGAATGAATGGAATATATATACAATATATTTCCATGAGTGGACATGTCTATATAGGCTAGCTATACACAAAGGGGACCACTCCCTGTGGTTGTCATGTGACTAATCCTCTTCCTCCTTGCTTCCTTCCTCCCTTGCCTCTCCTCCACCTACATGGACCCCATATGAACCCCCACATGGCTAGATGGAACTGGGCCAACCGGTTCCCCATTCCAGTATTTGTAAAGAATTCTACAAATACATTTCAATATACAAGGTGAATAGTGTTGTTGAATGTGAAGGAAAGCCTCACACTTCACTTCCCTTTATCGTCAGTTCTGTGGATATCATTTTTAAGGCGTGCGTAATACGCGTGCCAAAACCGATTCATATGAAGGTAGGCTAGTTTGTATTGTCTAAAAAGCCTTTTATCACCATTTCGCCCCCCTGCAATTCAATTACACACACACACACACACACACACACACACACACACACACACACACACACACACAGGCGTCCTTGAGGCCATGTTATCTCTGGAATGTCACGTGAGTGTCTTTTACAATGTCACGACTGCTCGCAGCAGCAGCGGCATAGAGAGAAACAACACTCGTGCCTATCAATGAATCAATGAATGAATAAAATTACGCTTGCCTTATCAGTTCCCCAGCGCTGCATTTCAATTACAATATGGAGGAACCGGGCGATTTATATCCCAGAAGGCTACTGACAAAACTAGCGGCCGATGCTCTGCTGCTACTTTGGAGTGCGCTGTTTCACACAGACAAGGCCGCATTTGTATTCACCACACAGAGACTGACAATAGCTCACGGCTTGTGCGTGGCAAGAGAGGAATGGTGCATTGTCTAAAACTCATTCTGTTGGCACTCGATATATTAAACTGTCACCGCTATCGTAACCCCACAGGAACATGGCGCATAACAGTCGTATAAAATGGTGTAGTTACAATGACACTGAAGACACTATGTTCTGTGACGCCCATTGTCCAAACGATGCAACTGGTCTTTACTTTGACACCATGCTGAACATAATTTTGCTCATTGTCATCGTTACGCACGGAAACGCACGGTTGAAATAAAGTGTAGACTCACCTGATGGTGGTTGTAATTGTTCCTCTGCTGCAGAAAGGCTCCCTGTTGCGGGTGCATCTGGGGACTCACCGGGGACCGGCGGCTCTGTGGCTGCTGTGGGGGGATGTTGATCTGGGGCGAGAAAGGGCTGCTGAAGCCTTGCACGTTAATCCCGGCGCAAGGATTAGTAGACACCGAGGAAAAACTCTGGAAGAATGCCGGGTTGATGGAGGAGGGAATCCCCGGGTAGAAATTGTTTTCAGGTTCTGCGCCGGGTATCTGGTTCATCGCGTTTGCGTGGCTGGGGTTGGCTGAGTTGGATATGGGTGGCGGTGGGGGGCTCGTCTGAACGGACCAAGGGGTACCGAAACCGGGGAGCGTTGGCGAAGCAGAGCCACCTCCCGCGGTCTGAATCTCTTGATGTTGAAGGTTCGAGAAGCTAGCTCCGATGCCACCGGGCAGTATGTTATTGCCGGTACCGGTGCCATTGCCGTTGTTTATGTGATGGGAGTTGGGGGAGTCCATTTGGATCTTTACCTTGTTTGGGTTCACGGAAGTGGGCGATGGCGACGCGGCAGCAGCAACGACATCGGCTTCTGCCTTCTCCACCGACAAACTGCGAATTTGCTCGTGGCTGATCGAGTCCGTGTTTGGATCGGATTCGGTCGAGCCGACGGTGGTGTAAGGCTGCTTCTGAGGCAGGTGACTAAATTCTCCTTGGGGTGGGGGCTGCTCTGAGCAGCCGAACTCTGCCTGCTGACTTAACTGCTGATGTATTTTCCGGCCCTGCTGAAGGTCACAGATGGACTGCGTAGCGCAGAACTGCTCTTGACCTACGGTTGCTTTGAAATCAACGAATTGCTGTTGATTCTTGCACAGGGCGTTGTAGTCCTGTGTGTTAAATCCCAGTTGGTTGCTGTGGTTGTTGTTGCTGCTGCTATTGGGTTGTTGCAGATGCCCGTTTTTGTTGCTGTCGTTGCCGTTGGATTGCTCTGTTAACGGGGGTTGCTGCGTGGTTGTCACCCCCACAGGCTCATCCTGCATGTTTTGCTGATGTGCAGCAGCTGACAGGAATAGAGAGGACACGCCGGGGACGGTGCTGCCAGAGACCGGATTCGAGTTGGGAGAGAGCTGGCCGGTGGAAACCGGAGAGGGGGTCGAGTAGGATCGAAAAGCGCCTCCGCCAAAGAGTGTAGTGCTGTTGTTGTTTATACTTACTGTCTGTAAGCCAAACCCGTAATCCCCCATTTATTTAATAAAAATAAAAATATGCGTCTTTTGCTGTTTGGACAATAAGAAGAGACTATATACAGTAGGGCTAGATTATAGAGATCAGCTTCCTATATAGCGAAAGAGGAGGGGCCAAGGTCGAGTCGGTCGTTTTTCCTTGTAGAAAGCTCTATGCCCAAGTCTTCCCAGTATACTTGCTAATGATTTTTGTCCAGCATCCGGTTTAATTTGGTCGTTTCGTCGTAAATTCGTTCCGACCGACCGAACGTCCCCCTCCTCTCATTACCTGCTGATATGCTGCGGCAAAGGATTAAAACTCCCGAATGGACGTCACGACCGCATCATGATTTATTCTGGCCACACCTCCCTTCCAGTTTGGGCTACAGCTGACACCGCATTGGTTACGTCATTGAATTAATTATTCAGAAGGTGCGGTACATCGTGGGGATATTTTTTTAATGTAGAGTATGAGGTAGGCCTATTCTTGCTCCACGTTTGTACCGTCGCAGGATTTACGGGTGTACCCGAGCGCAGTAGTCCTCTGGGGCCGAGACCAGACACTTGTGTCACACTGGAATTACAGTCCTGTCCGACTTTGTTTGCACATACGTCGCCTGCCAAAATGAATTCTCTCTGTCTGGGCAAAACAGTAATAAGCCGGTAATGAACTAGTTCATACCCAGATGAAATATGAAAATAATTCAGAAGCCTGTTGGACTCCACTCGTCTGCGTTGCGCACTCGGTTCCCAATATGCATTCACATAATTGTGTAAAATCGTGTTTACGACACTAATGTACTAAACTCTTGTGTTCTTTATCCCTCAAGAGAAAGCAAGGTCTTTTCCCTATCTCTCATTGGATATAGGGCATGTAAAACCATATGGCGTTGCGCCAATCAGTACCACGACTGGGTCGACATGGGACACCTTTGTTCAGCCCATGGCGTGCCGCGTCACAGGGCGCACTGACGCGGGCTTCTAAAAATAGCACATTAAAATGCAGCTGTCCATAAAATAGATTTATCCTTTACGCATGAAAGCTCAACTGGATGAAAAAGTGTTCTTTCACAGCTGCTGTTGTGTTTCCTTTCTTGGGCACTTTTTTCTCAAAAAGTAAGCCCAGATAATGGCTCAGGTAATGGATTTATCATTAGAGAACTGTTTTGTGTGTGTGTGTGTGTGTGTGTGTGTGTGTGTGTGTGTGTTTGTGTGTGTGTGTGTGTGTGCGTGCATGCGCACACGCGCGCGTGTGTGTGTGTGTGTGTGTGTGTGTGTGTGTGTGTGTGTGTGTGTGTGTGTGTGTGTGTGTGTGTGTGTGTGTGTGTGTGTGAGGTGTGTGTGAGGGGGTAAACAAAGACCATTATCAGTTCTCTTGATCAAATCACTTTTTTTGCAACAGTTTTACTGTGATTGGATTCTCTCTGTGAAGACAATTGTTTTTTTTCTGTCAGTGAAGTAATCTCTGTAGCCAGTGGCATGCCCTAGTTGTAAATTTCCACATGTATGTCTCAGTACAGCTTCAAAAAGGTCAGCTGAGATGACACAAGACATGACACCTTGTATTGTCATTGCCTGAAATGTGAGTGTGTGGATGCACATTTCCCCGAAACGGACAGGTGATGCAGACATTGAAATACATGGAAGCTCTGAGTCTGAGGGGGGTTGGGTGAGCCTCCCAGCCATTGTACTTCCCTAAATGATGTGTGGCTTTGGAAGCCATTGCTAATGTGTATCACAAACCACAATGTTTTTGCTCATCTATAAATGTCATTAATACATATGTAATAAACTGTTTTATACAATAAGCCGCACATAACAACTTCATGTGTATATTGTTGGTAAAGTGTGTGGAAATCAATGATACAGTAAGTATCTATGGAACCACCTTCTCCCCTTATGTAGACCACAGCCTTATGATGTTGATAATACACATATGAAAATGGGGATTACTTTATTCATACTATATCAAGCAAAATCATGCAAGAATATTTTATGCACTTAATATATGTACAAAGTACTCTCTTGATCTATCTTTGTATCACTGTAAGTGAGGGTAATGAATGTTATTAAAATGTAATTTGTTTAATATCGATTGTGTCCCAGTGACTTTTATTGTGTACAGCTGTGCATCCACTATGATGCCATGACCAGGATATCTTTTAAAACAGAATATACATTCACACACACACACACACACACACACACACACACACACACACACACACACACACACACACACACACACACACACACACACACACACACACACACACACACACACACACACACACACACACACATTAAGCGTATGGAATTCTGGCCTTATATCATTGTTGGCCTACTTACACATTTTAATTGGTAATTTCTGCACACCCATTGAGTTATTACACAATCATATATTACCTAATTATTACACATGAGAGCTAAGCATGTAAAACCAACCAACGTAATAACCCTGCCAATGTAATAACAAAGTGCAGTTCACACGTAATAGCCCAGACAACATAATAATTTCCTGCCAACGTAATAACTGTTGCCTTATTACATTGGCAGGAAATTATTATGTTGGTTGGAAGGTTGAGAAGTCTCATCAATGTAATAAAAAACACTAATTCGGTGAAAGAAGATATTTTATCATTTGCGTAATAGATTCCACTGGGCAGTTAACTTTTATTTCTATTGAAGGGGCCACGGTATTTCAGGATTTCTGTGTTCCCAATGACATTCTCATCTGATGGGACAAAATGTAACAAAATATAAGACTTCTCTAACCTTCCTGCCAATGTACTCATTTCCTGCCAGCGTAATAAGGCAACAGTTATTACGTTGGCAGGAAATCATTACTGTGGCCGGGCTATTACGTCTGAGCTGCACATTTTTTATTACGCCGGCAGGGATATGACGTTTGGAGGAAGATATGACGTTGCTAAATAGGCAGCATCTGTGGGATGTAGCACTAATGCTTGAGCTGCCCTAGCCCCAGGCCAGATTCTTGACATGATGTGTATATTTGTGTGTGTGTGTACTTTACTTAAAAAAATACCAACCCTTCTTTGCATCTACACTTGTTGTTCTGTATAATTTCTGTGCACTTTGTATCTGCTAGTGATGTTGGCTATGTCCATGTCCTCGTTTGCAAGTCGCTTTGGTTACAACGTGTCTGTCAAATGGAATGTAATATAATGTAATGTAGCAGTTGGTTGAAAAGGAGATGAGGATCAATGAGAGACAGACATGTTGTTCCAAAAAGTCAGAGAATGCGCCACAAATCAGTAGCACAGGTGCTGGACCAAACATAAGATAACTGAAAGGAAAATAAAGGTCCGCAACACTGATTTATGCTACCAAAAATTTAATGGCACGACGTTTCGAACTAACCGTCCTTCATCACAGTGCAACTCAAACAGTGTTGCGGACTTTTATTTTCCTTTCAGACAGACATGTTATACCAGAAGATGAAAAGCAATTGTGCAAAATGACATGACATAATGGGATATACATTTCCTTCCACAAGAAAGGGGTGGCAGTATTGGGTGTCTTCCATGGCAAATACTGCAACTGCAAATGCAACACAGTGGTATTGCAATGTCTTCTTGCACCATTCTGGTCCGTCAAGCAACATTGGTTGGAGTATACTTCTATCACACCTTCATGTTCATAGTATAGCCGATTTCTATATAACAGTGACATGTCTCTCCTTTCAGTGATATGAAACACTTCAGTTATCCCAGGGGCTGTGCTGTTTCCTCTCCTCTCCTCTCCTCTCCTCTCCTCTCCTCTCCTCTCCTCTCCTCTCCTCTCCTAACCCCAAGCCCTCCTCTACTCTCCTCTACTCTCCTCTACTCTCCTCTACTCTCCTCTACTCTCCTTTACTCTCCTCTCCTCTCCTCTCCTCTCCTCTCCTCTCCTCTCCTCACTTCTCCTCTCCTCTCCTCTCCTGTCCCCTCCTCTCCTCTCCTCTTCTCTTCTCCTCTCCTCTCCTCTCCTCTCCTCTCCTGTCCCCTCCTCTCCTCTCCTCTCCTCTCCTCTCCTCTCCTCTCCTCTCTTCTCCTCCGCCCAGTTCTGCTTACCCACTCTGTTCAGCTGTTAACCCTGTAAACAGACACTAGTCCCACCCGCCCGTCCCCTCCCTGCCTCCTGTGTGTGTGTGTGTGTGTGTGTGTGTGTGTGTGTGTGTGTGTGTGTGTGTGTGTGTGTGTGTGTGTGTGTGTGTGTGTGT